>NC_066584.1:66919786-67209786 GCF_024323335.1 Lathyrus oleraceus
TCTCTCTATTAAAGAGGGATATAGCTCTACGTAGGTCATAGGAATAGGATCAAAAGTAACCCTTTTCCTCTCATAGCTTGTATGGGTCTGATTATTGTTTCGAGGCTGGTAGGCCTGCTGTTGAAGACGGTGCTGTTGTTTCTGATATTGTTGATGTTGTTGTTGTTGGTTATTATTATGCTGATAGTGCTGGTTTTCTCTAAAAACAGGTGCTATGTGAGCCACCTGATGCTGATTACCGGCGGGACACACGGTCTTCCTCCTCACAGAGGGTCTTATAGGTTTGACATGGGAGGTCACAACATGTGCCTCACCATCTTTCTTCTTTCCAAAGGCCCCATATCGTTTGGTAGAAGAGACTTCTTCTCTAGTCAGGCGCCCTTCCCTGACTCCTTCCTCCAAACGCATCCCCATGTTCACCATCTCGGTGAAATCAGAAGGAGCGCTGGCAATCATCCGCTCATAATAGAATGAGCTCGAGGTCTTCAGGAAGATCTTGGTCATCTCTTTCTCTTCCAGCGGAGGCACAATCTGTGCAGCTAGTTCTCGCCATCTCTGGGCGTACTCCTTAAAAGTTTCCTTGTCCTTCTGGGACATGGCTCTCAATTGATCCCTATCGGGAGCCATATCCATGTTATACTTGTATTTCTTGACGAAAGCTTCGCCAAGATCATTGAAGGATAGGATGTTCGCGCTATCCAAGCCCATATACCATCTCAGGGCAGCACTGGACAGGCTGTCTTGGAAATAATGAATGAGGAGCTGATCGTTGTCGGTCTGAGTCGACATCTTTCTCGCATACATAACCAAATGGCTGAGAGGGTAAGTATTTCCCTTGTACTATTCAAAGTCAGGTACTTTGAACTTTACAGGGATTTTGAGTTATGAACTAGGCAGAGTTCAGCAGCAGACTTGCCAAAGAGGTCTTTTCCTCTGAGAGTTTTTAGTTCCTTGCGGAGCTAAAGAAACTGATCGTTCATTGCATCCATCTTTTCATAAATGTCTGGGCCCTCAAACGGCTAAGAGTGGTAGATAATGTCGTATACTCTATGCATAGTATGCACGATCGGAGGTGGAACGGCGAGGACCGAGCTAGATGCCAGCAGAGAAGCAAACGTTGGGGCGAGACCCTCAAGAACAAAGTTCGCGGGCATCCTCCAGGGAAACCCGACTGGCATAGCAGTAGGCACGAAATGGGCACTGGAAGTAGGCACTATTGAAGAGGCAATCTCAGAGATGACTGTCCTCTGGGGAGGAGTTGAAGGCGTTGGAGATGACTGGCTTTGGGTGGCCATGAAAGACTCCATCAGGGCAGTCAATCTAGCCACTTCCTCCTTGAGTTCTCGGTTCTCTTTCTCTAAGTGATCCATCAATCTTGAAGTGTTGGCTCTGGTGTAGTACCGATGAGTCAGCTTGTCTTCAAAATAAATGAAGAACACAGAGCTAGACCATTGAGCAAGAAGCCTGGAGCAAAACCTACTTATGCCCATGATGCATGCAATGCTTGTGCATATGATTTATTTTATTTATCAGAGGAACTTTATAGTCCTATTTGCAAATATTGAAAATATTAATCATTTAGACATCTCATATCAATAATATCTGGAAAATATTTTTACACCAAAGAAGTACAATCTTGGTAACCAAATACAATACAAGAGAGAAGGAAAATGAACATCCTATGGAACCCTAGAAACAATCGTCTAAAGCTCTGGAGACTAGAAGATAAGATGCACGAAGCCTCTTCACCTCCCTCTCATAGGCTGCTTCCATATCGGCCTTCTCCTTGGCGAGTCGATCGTACTTCCTCTTCCAAAACTTGGAAGACTAAGGAAGAAGAGAAGTCACCACATCATCAGGCTCATCAATAACCTGATGCTCAAGAAACTCTATCAAAGCATCCTTCTCTCTAAGCTGCTGAAGCAACTCCTCTCGTTCACGGATCCAGGCACGTGAACGGTCTTCGTCTCTCAACTCCTCTACTCCTTGGTCAGGGAGGGTTGATGGCCCAGCCATAACCAAAGGTGTAGGTCTCGGATACTCATAAGTCATAAGGTACTCGGAAGCTCTCCTCCTCACCCACAAGGTATAGGGTTCCAAAGCAATACAGTTCTTCGGACCAAGCTCCTTCCTTCCCTTCCTATGGATCTTGCGCCAAGCGCGAACCATCCTGCCCTTCAAGCCTTGGGGATCTTTACCCTCTTGAAATAACACACCCTCTAACAAAATGTTATTAGGTTTATCCTTTAAGGGGAAACCAAGCTGACGACGTGCCAAAATAGGGTTGTAGTTAATCCCACCACATGTACCAAGAAGAGGCACATTGGAGAATTCACCACAAGAGTCGATAATCTGCACACCATCATATACACGGTTGTACAAAAAGATATCATCATTAGTGAGAGACATAAGCCTCGTGGACCACCGTAGACATCCTTTGTTCTCCTTGAAGGCGACCGTCTGCGGCAAGTGCGAAATAAACCACTTGTACAACAGAGGCAAACAACACACAATGGTACCACCACCCTTTCCATTCCTCATGTGCAAAGAGAAATAAGTGTCACCCAACAGAGTCGGAACGGGATTAAGAGTAGAGAAAATCCTAATGGCATTCACATCCACAAATTTGTCGATGTTGGGGAATAACACTAGCCCATAAATGAGAAGTACAAATATGGCCTCAAAGGCGTCCTCACTCATGGCCTTCCCATACAAAGTAGCTTGAGCAATAAGGAACTCAGAAGGGAGACCTTGAATTCCACCATTGGTAGTCATATGAGCACCAACCAAAGATTCATCTACATGAAACAGATCAACAATCTCTTGAGAAGTAGGAACCCTCTCTAAGCCACTGAACGGCAACTGATCCAGGATAAGTATACCCACAAGATAGGCCTACTCCTCAAGTGTAGGCAGAAGCTGTAAATTCGGAAATGTGAAGCAACGGTACAAGGGATCATAGAACTGCACCAATACACTCATCAGACCTTCGTCCACTTGAGTAGCCAGAATAGATAGAAGTTTCCCATGACGAGCCTTGAAACCCAAGGGATCTAATACATAGGATGTCAAATTCCTTAGTTTTTTCAAGTCGGGTTGTCTGAAACTATACTTCTTTGTATTCCTTCTTTGCTTATCCATGTTTGAAAATTTGCAAATAGACCTCTTAAGTTCCTTGAAAATTTTCTCATTATTGATGATATGGATGCAAATGGGTGCATGAATGCATGGATGCAACAATCACACTCAAGGATCACGCAAAGCATACCACACAAAGGTCATGGGATGGATCAAGTCATCCTTAATATCAATCATCCATTTTGGTGGATTATGGTTTACCCCTTATCAACACCCAAGTTCCATTGATATTAAGGATACACAAGAACGGATCAACCATGAATCAAGGGTTTGTTGCAAGTCACGAGCATGGAGTCTCGGTTAAGAACCACCCAAAGGGAGTGTACTAGGGTTTAAACCTACCAAACATGTTCTACAAGAGATTCCCATAGTCATCATCCCATCTTTCGGATATTATCGGATAAACGACTACTCGTATTCCAAAAATATTCTCAAGAGAGACTCTTACGAGTGTAGTATCGCGTAACAATCGTATCAAATCTTACACTTGAACGACCTTCGCACTACGTCCTAAAAATAGGCCAAGATGGGCTTGGTAGACTAAGGTCCTTGGCTTCTAAGGTCTATATTGGAAAGAGTAATGCCTAACCACGACTACTCGTGTGACATTATTGATCCCAACATAACCTCGACCAAGTGAATGGGCTTGCAAGTCAACTTGCTAAGGAATAACTCCACACAAGTCAACAAGACTATGCCATTCTCCTATCCTAAATGCACTCGAGTTCGGGTATAGAACTCATCTCACAACGATCACCAAGCATACAAGCAATTAATACCAAGCAATTCAATCATTACATACAATACAGTAATCCCAAATTGCACAAGAATATGTCACCAAATAAATATTCAATACAATACAACAAACATGAAAAGTAGGCAAAACCCACTAGGCAAATGTCCCCAGCAGAGTCGCCACTTTTCTGTAGCGGGGTATTCGTTACCTTTAGATTTATTGACTAAATCAAAAGTAAACCATACAATTCGAGTCGCCACCGCACTTCTATTTATCCAAAGGAAAGGTTAGAAAGCGAACAAAAACCGAGAAGTTTTATCGAATAAAAAACTAATAAAAATGTCAGAGATCGGGGTAAGGGGGTTGGTTATGCAATGGGAAGGTTTTAAGCACCCAAAACATCCTAGTACTCCTAGGGAGCCCTTTTCACAATTTGTTGTAAGGTAGGTTGGTATTTGTGAAAAATTATTTGTGCAAACATGATTGGGGAGATGAGAGAAGAATATACAAGTTATTTACAATTTTTGTGTTTGAATGGATAAACCCATTGCCTACGTACCATCTTAAAAAAAGATTAGGATCAAAACCTCGTAGTTCGGGGTAAAAATCTCAAAAGAAGTTGGTGAATTGATTGGTCCAAAAGCCTTAAGGTCTTTTGTTATCCAAGGGTGAAAACTCAACCTAAAACCACAAATCCACCATGTGAGGATAGCTTCAACATGCTAGTGAAGGGTTAACCCTATAATAAGCATGGAAGACTCATTGTCCATCACTAAGGATATAGGTGAGTATTATAACTCAAACCTAGTAGTTAAAGGTTATGAAAAGTTTTAATAAGAAAATGGCCATTCAAACCATAAAACATTTGAATGGGTTATATTTACCAATGAAAAGTATTTACAAAGTATGGTCAAAGTTGAATTAAAGATTCAATTCAAAATAAGTGTTATGAAAAGGGAGTTTGAAACAAGTGTTAATGTTTGCACAAAAGTTTTGGCTTGGGTTAGAGTGGAGGGAAGAAGAAGAATGGCTAAGTCCTAATCATACAAGAGATGAAGGGAAAGAAATAAGACCACAAATGGAGTTCCCCTCTTGAGATCATATTGATGATCCAAGTAGCTCCCGTCCTTTGGAATAAGCAAGCAAATAAGCAAATACTCAAGCAATCAATCAATCAAGCAAGCTCTTAGAAATCCTTCAATGGATCTTCTCTCTCACTTTGGAAGCTCATGCCAATGGTTTTTCACTTAGGCTCAAATTGGAATCCCTAGCACAAGAACACACACATCAAAAAGTTCTATAATGCAAACAAAGAATGGACAAGAAGGAGTTTAAAGAATAGGTCCTTTCAATTCTTCTTTAACATTAAGCATTCTAAAGGCATGAGGCCTAGTTGCTCTTTGACTTTTATAGCACTCTAAAGGCATAAGGCCTAGTTGCTCTTTGACTCCATTTTAGCATAGGGATTGTTCTAAAGTCTAAGTCCTTTTGTCCATTTTGCAATTTGTTCACAACAATCAAAACAAAACACAACACAATAGTATATACACAATTATGTGCTCAAGTGAGCAAAAGGCAAATTGCATTAACATAAACATGTGCTCAAATGAGCAAAGGGCAAAAGCAAATGAATAATATGTACAAGAATATTAAATTGCATAAATGTAAAGTGCAAGAATTAAATGTTAATGGTTAATGGTTAGTATTAGTGTGCCATAAGGCAATTTTGCGCTATGTTAAGCAATCGTAAGTGGACTAATGTAGTAGTCACACCTATCAGAGGCCGGTCAATAAAAATATAGGCAACAACACAAGTTAGAGATCTTGATTAGTGAATCAAGCTCCTACAACTTGCCATGCCAAAAGAAGATGAGAAATGATCTTGTATTGATTTAGGTTCTTTGCTTGATTAGGAAGCAATCTATCCTTAATGCAAAGTCATTCACTTGATCTATGATCTAGTTGAATTAGATTTGAATCAAGGAAGGTTAAACCTCCCATATATCAAGGCTAACCACCAATCTTTAACTCATTGATCATAAAAGAAAAAGAAGAAGAAGAAGAAGAAGATGAATAAGAATGAAATTTAAATGAAGTAATCAACATACATTGACCAAAGATAGATGGAATCAAGGTCAAACATTAGTAAACAAAAGCAAGATGAAGTTTAGAAGTCAAGAAACAAATAAAATATTTTTGTATTTTTCAAAATTAAAATAATACTTGAATTAAAATAAACAATTCAAGGTCAAACTTCAAATCCATTTCAAATCAACTTTGAAAAGTCCAAATGGATCATCCTAAGTTCAATAAAGTCAAACAAAGTTTGACAAAAAATTTCAGCACTTTTAGAAACCAGAAACTATTTTTAATCAATTAAAAATGCATAAAAATAACCTAATTGAATTAAAATCTCAAATAAAACTCAAATCAATTAATAAATTGATGAGAATACTTTTGATAGATCCATCATCATTCAAAGAGGTTAAGAAAATATTTTTGTATTTTTTGAATATCAAAAACTAATTTAAATGAATTAAAAACAACCAGAAAAGAGAAAAATCATAAAAAAATATCAAATGATAAAATAAAAAATATTAAAAATCATTTTTAAAAACTAGAAATTAAAAGGGAAATAATGCAATTGATCTCACATTTTTTGGACAAATAATGAGTGAGATATGATTTTTTGAAATGGAATGGAATAAAAGAAATAAAATGAAAATTAAAATCAGAAATTAAAAATAAGAAAAATTGTGAGGCGTTGGATGAGGAGCTCATTAATTGAGCTGGCACATCACACGGATCATATGCGCGCATCCACCATACACTCAAGTCAAAGCGAAACATATAGCATTAAAAAAAGTCATAAAAGGGAGTGGTCCAGATTAGATCTTGAAACAAGATCCAACGGCCACGACTTAATCTGGCAACTTGACGGTGGTGTACACCACCGTCTTCTCCGGCGAGACCTTCAACGCCGGTGGGAGTTGCAAAGATCAAAGCTTCACTATATGAGGCGATCTATACAGCAATGGAAAGTTGGGGTGATGTACATCACCCCTGTGCCAACTATTTCCACTCTAGACTTCCATGGAGAGAGAAATCAGAGGTTGAAATTTGTGGTGTTCAACTGAAACTCAGTGTATTTTCAAAATTCAAAGCACAGTTATGTTGCCTCTGATGAGAGGACTTCAGCCAACCCAATAAATGCAAGAAAACAACAATAATCAAAGAGTTTCGAAGAAAATAAGTTTGAGCATAAACCTCTGAAATGTGGATCTTGAGAGCATGATTCTTCAAAGCTTTTGCTTACAGTGTGATCTTAGGATGAAGATGAAGCAAGGCTAAGGAACTATGAGTCTGAAAATCAATCAATGCAATTGAAATTCAGATCTGAAAAATTGAAGAAAAAAGAGAAAGTTCCTTTAAGTGAGGTTATGGAGGGATTCTTGCAGCATAACAGGCGCCTTCAGGTAGTTCTATTGTGAAGCAATGCACTCTTATATATAGCAATTGGCAAGGTAGAAGCATGAACAAAGCATGTGCATGGATGAAGAGGGCCTCCATGCATGGGCCTGTACAGGGGCATGGAGGGCCCAATTCTGATTGGAAATGAATGCTGGTCTCATATGGAATTAAAATGGACGTGCATAAGTAATGTAATGAGCTCATGCAATGTGTTTTCAATAAGTTTCCAAAAATGCACTAAGACTTTCTCCTCTTCGAAAATGACATTTCCAAAAATGAAACATAGCCTTATGAGTAATGGTTGGAAAGCTCTTGGCATGAGGATCAATTGTTATGTTGGGAAAAACTTCATTTGGAATTGGGAAATTGGTGAAAATTGATCATAAAGTGCAAGGTGCAAAACATGTACATGTGAAAATTTCCAAAATGGCCAAACTTCAAGCCATTTTGTTTCAATGAATGAAGTTCCAAATGACAAAACCTTTAACATAAAAGTTGTAGATATTTTCAATACAATCAATTTGGACTTAAATTTTGCATCATTTGGATTTTTTATGAGAACGTTATGGGCATTTGAAGTTGGACTTTTTCACATTTCAATGCCTTTGGTCCAAAGTGACCTAGAATGTTTTGCATTATCAAATGTATTTCTTTTAGGATTATGAAAAATTTCTCAACATAACAAATGAATTATACATCTTAAAATTTCCAATTCATTTGATCCCACCTCAAAATCATGAAAAATGAATGAGTTGTGTTCTTGGTAAGTTGACCCAAAATCAGGGTTTCAGTCAAAATGACCTATAATGTTTTGAAATGGATGATGACCTTACAAGCTTCAAATCAATTTGTGATGAACATGAAAGTTGTTCATATGGTCCTTAAGAACACTTTGTATCTTAGGGTCATCTACATTTGACAAACACATCAAAATTTAGGTCTCAGTGTACTTCAAAATAGTCAGATGAATTGACTGATCAACTTCTCAAGTCCATGCCTCAAATATTGATGAATTGATGATTGAGGAAACACAAATAAGCTCAAATATGCATGAAATGATGAATGAAAGAACTTCCCTTTATTGTATTTGATCATGGGTTGAGGTTGCTTCATGAGCAAGGCATAGTTGATGCACAAATGAATTAGGGTTTCCTTAAGAAACAAGCCACAAGCCCTTTGGTTTGCTTTGATCAAAATGATGAATTGAGATACTTGGGATGCATATTTGATGGATGAGAGCTTTTGGAACCATTGTCATGCTTGCTTCCATCTTCACCTAGCCATATCAATGAGCATAGGGGCCTCTATGAGCCTTGTATCTTGTGATTGCTCAAGCTACAAAACAAAAGATGTTAGTAACATATTTTTGTGCTTTTGGTTAGTAAACAAAAGAAGAGAAGCAATAATATACAATTCAAGCATGTTTGGTGATCTCAAACCAACTCACAAGTGTCCCCACCTAAAGGTTAGGAGCCAAGATGCTATGATCCTTGAGGCAAGATGCAAATGCAATGTTATGATGCCATGAGGGATCTTTGGGTCAAAATTGGGGTCTTACAATGAGTACCAAAGGAACCTTCATGCACTTCAGTCATCAACAAGTCTGCTTCGTGTCTATCCACGCATCTGAGCAAAACCATATCGAAGTTTCTCTTGTACAGTATATCACCATTCAAGTAGAAATAGTCGGCTAATCTTCTCAAAGTCTTCTTATCTTTCAAAGATGCCCCAGGTGGGTAAATCTGACTTTGGAGGAAACACTTGATGTCGTAATACCACGGCTTCTCATCTTTTATCTCTTCAACAACAAACACATGAGTTGGCCTATCAAGACGCATCATAGACAAATTGGGAACTTCATTCCAATACTTCACTACAATCATCGATGCCAACGTTGCAAGAGCATCTCCTATCCGATTTTCATCTTGAGGGTATGATGAAACTCAACCTTTGTAAAGAAAGTTGAAATCCTCCTCGCATAATCTCTATATGGTATTAAACCGGGTTGATTTGCCTCCTATTCTCCTTTGATTTGATTCACAACCAAAGCCGAATCACCGAAGACATCCAAATACTTGATTATGAGATTCATGGCCTCTTCAAGCCCCATAATGCAAGCTTCATATTCTGCCATGTTGTTTGTACACTTGAAAGTCAATCTAGCTATAAATGGTAGACGCGTGCCTTGAGGAGTAATAATCACTGCCCCAATGCCATTTCCATATTGATTAACAGCTCCATAAAATACCATGCCCCAACGGGAACCAGGTTCTGGCCCTTCTCCAAGCAATGGTTCATCACAATCTTCCATTTTCAAGTACAAAATCTCTTCATCCGGAAAATCATAGTGCACTGACTGATAATCTTCAATCGGTTTGTGAGCCAAATGATCAACCAAGATACTACCTTTAATTGCTTTCTGAGATCGGTACTCGATATCATACTCTGACAACAACATCTGCCAACGGGCAATTCTCCCAATTAAAGCAGGCTTCTCAAATACATACATGATTGGATCCATTTTGGATATCAACCAAGTGGTATGAGTCAACATATAATGGTGCAGACGTTTAGCAGCCCAAGCCAATGCGCAATAAGTTTTTTCAAGCATAGAATACCGAGTCTCACAGTCTGTGAACTTCTTACTGAGGTAGTAGATCGCAAATTATTTATTTCCAGTCTCATCTTGCTGACCAAGAACACAACCCATACTATCTTCGAGCACAGTCAGATACATGATCAAAGGTCTTCCTTCAACAGGCCGAGACAAAATCGGAGGCTCAAGCAGATATTCCTTGATACTGTCAAAAGCTTTTTGGCAGTCTTCGGTCCAATCAAAAGACTTATCTTTCCGAAGAAGCTTGAATATAGGTGCACATATGGCAATCATGTGGGAAATGAATATGGAAATATAATTCAAGCGGTCGAGAAAACCTCTGACTTGCTTCTTAGTTTTGGGCGTAGGCATCTCTTGTATTGCTTTGACCTTGGCAGGATCAACTTCAATACCCTTCTCGCTGACAATAAAGCCCAACAACTTACCATAACGAACACCAAAAGTACACTTATTGAGATTCAAGCGAAGTTTATATTTCCTCAAACGCTGGAATAACTTCAACAAATGCTCAACATGTTCCTCTTTATCAATTGATTTAGAGATCATGTCATCGACATATACTTCAATCTCTTTATGCATCATATCATGAAAAAGAGTAGTCATTGCTCTTTGGTAAGATGCACCAACATTCTTTAAACCGAAAGGCATCACTCTATAACAGAATGTTCCCCTAGGTGTAATGAATATGGTTTTCTCCATAGCTTCGGGTGCCATCTTGATTTGATTATATCCGGAAAATCCATCCATAAATGAAAAGACTTTGAATTTAGCAGTATCGTCTACCAACATATCAATGTGTGGCAGAGGGAAATCATCTTTCGGACTGGCTTTATTCAAATCTCTATAGTTAACACTGTTGGTGTAAGCCCTAGAGGCCAATAGTTTTCGTACTTGTATCGAATTATTTATTAATAATAAAAGGCTTTTTCTTTATTATGTTTGTTTAATAAAGCCCCTAGAATATCTAGTCCGTTTAATGTATCAAGTATGACTTAATCATGGGATCACATTAAACATAAGGACATTATTCTTAAAGTATCCGTAGTCGAGCTTTATTGTGAAGTGGGATAATATTAAAGCATGAAGACTATTATGTTTATAGACTGATGATCACATCTCATGGATCATGGATAAGGAGTTATCAAGTCTTAAACATAGGTATGAATATTAAGAGTAATATTTATACTGGATTGACCCGCTATGAGAATACTATATAGAATGTTATGCAAAGTGTCATAAGTTATTCTCATGGTGATAATGGTGTATACCACCCTTCGACCTGAAACCACTATGGACCCTAGATGTAGAGTCGAGTGCCTTATTGCTGATCAAACATTTTCCATAATTGGATGACCATAAAGACAGTTGATGGGTACTCCACGAAGCATGCTAAGGGACATGAGTCATCTAGATGGAATTTGTCCATCCTGCGTAACAGGATAAATGTATATGGGCCCAATATTGAACTAGATAAGGATGACACAGTCTATGTCTTGTGTTCAATATAGACATAAGGGCAAAGGGGTAATTATGCACATTAGTATTATCACAGATGGATTTGTCAGATCACATGACATTTTCGTGTCTTGGGTAGCAGTGATGTATTGCCAGATACCGCTCACTATTTATTATGTTAAATACGTGATTTAATATAATTGCCAATGCCGCGAAAACCTACAGGGTCACACACAAAGGATGGATTGATGAGAGATAGAGTAACTAAGGAACATCGTAAGGTACGGTGCACTTAAGTGAATTGTAGAACATCGTAAGGTACGGTGTACTTAAGTAGAATACGAAATATGGTAAGGTACCACGCGCTTAAATGAATTTGGCATATTATACGATATGGGTCACATACACTTAAGTGGGCTTTTTAGCTTGAAGCCCACACAAGTGGTTCTATAAATAGAACCCTTGTGTAGAAGCATTCAGCAGTTGCAATTTCTTTTCTCTCTCTCTCACTTAAAGCCTTCATTCGTAGCAGCTAGCACTGATATTGAAGGAATCCATTCGTGTGGACTGAGTAGAGGCGTTGTCATCGTTAAACGTTCGTGATCGCTCCGTAGATCTGCATAAAAGGTTACAATCTCCACAAGAGGTAACGATTCTATCACTGATCATGCCCATTCGTAAGGATCATTAAAGGAGAAATTTTAAATTCCTCTGCGTTTTGGATCGCCCTTCTCGTTCAAACACACATGTGGACGTTTCCATCTTTCTTCGGCACTGGCACAATATTGGCCACCCATTACGGATACTCAGCAGTTACAAGGAAACCGGCATCGATCTGCTTCTGCACTTCCTCTTTGATCTTCACAGCCATATCAGGATGCGTTCTTCTCAACTTCTGCTTGACTGGCGGGCATTCTAGCTTCAACAACAATCTATGCTCCACAATCTCAGAATCCAAACGAGGCATGTCTTGATAGGACCAAGCAAACACATCTGAATATTCTCGAAGAAGATCAATCAACCCCTTCTTGACATTCGGACACAGGCGAGACCCAATCTTGATTTCCTTCACATCATCCTCGGAACCCAAATTGACTAACTCGACTTTCTCTTCGAACGGTTGAATGGTCTTTTCATCTTGCTCAAGAAGATGAGATAATTCATTACTCACTTCCACATCACTTTCCTCCTCGACTTCAAACATAGGGAATTCAAAATTTGGAGAAGGAGGAGGATCATTGTATTCAATGGGTTTAGGAACCAACCTGCATAATGATTTGATATTTTGATTTTAGAGAAGTGAATTTGTGACCAAATACTATGCAGATGGACAATTATATTGTTTATTTATGTTTTTTGTGATTACCATTTTCAGAATAAAGAAAAAAGTAAAAATAAACATCATAGATGTGGATGAATATAATTAATTTTATTAATGATCAATTTGAAAGTTCCCAAACAATGTTCTCTTCTCCCTTAGGCATAGGAGAAGGATTTTAAAACATATAAAAGCAATTATTTAGATCGATGACAGGAATATCAACAGCAGTCCAATTGTTGCAAGCCTTTCCATGCGTCACAAAATTATTGCAGTCTTCCTCTTCGTCATCATCTAGCACAATAGCTAAGTGTTGTTTATTGCCATGAATGAACCCTCCGCTACGGAAGGTAAGTTACATATCTTGAGTCCTTGCAGTTGATGAACCTTTCTAGAACCCCAAACCGGTTTTGCCTTTGTTGTCGGAGACATCTACCACACGCCCCCACTGATCAACATTGCCTTCTTCCACAATATTTTAAGCATCTTTCAATGAGGACATAGGTGCCCCAACCCTCTTTTCAGCAGCAATAGATAAGGCTTGGAACGGAGTTCCAACCTCATCCTCAGCTTCAACGTAAGAGAAAGATGATAAGTGGCTAACCAACAATGCTTTCTCTCCACCAACAATCACTAGCTTGCCATTCTTCACAAATTTGAGCTTTTGGTGCAAAGTTGAAGTAACAACTCTCGCCTCATGTATCCATGGCCTTCCCAACAAGCAACTGTCGGCCAGGTGGATATCCATTACTTGAAAAGTAATTTGAAAATCACTCGGACCTATCTTAACTGGAAGGTCTACTTCACCAATAACCGTTTTGCGCGAACCATCAAAAGCTTTGACGATTACGCCGCTATATCTCATAGGCGCTCCTTGGTAAGATAATTTTCATAGGAATGTGCAAAGCCAGATTATGGTTCCTTCCCTCCTCAGGGAGTTCTTCATCACAAAAACTGAGATTATTGCAAGAAGTGATGTTAGCCACAATATGATCGAATTGATCCACTGTAACATCATGTTCTACAAACGCTTGCTCTAGAACTCTCTGCAGTGTTTCTATGTGTGCTTCGGAATTCATGAGCAAAGAACACGTGCTCACAATCACTTACCAAACAAACATCGTTATGCATCTGCACTAAGGACCTCCTGATAAAACGCACATCAAAAACTTTGAATTCTCTAGGACAACCATTCACCGTATTCATAAAAGAGTTCTCATGGGCGGGCAACGGATTTGCTTTCACATTCGGTGATCGGTCCTCGAAGGACACCATACCACTCTTCATCAATTTCTGAACCTCATACATGAGCGGATAACAGTTTCCAATATCATGTCCGGGTGCTCCTTGGTGAAAAGCACAACGGAGTTCAGGTTTATACCATCAAGGAAGTGGCTCTAGAATCTATGGCGGGTTTCTTGGTTGGATCAGGTTCTTGAGAACCAAGGATGGATAGAGTTCTGCGTAATACATAGGAATCGGGTCGAAAGAGACCTTCTTCCTCTCAAAGTTTTGTTGATGATGATTGTTGTTGGTATTGTTGTTGTTGTTGTTGTAGGTGTTTGTTCGTTGTTGTGGTTGTTGTTGTTGACGTTGTTGTTGTTAAACTGGTGTTGACTATTGATTAGAAAATATAGGGATAACGGAAGATACTTGATGATAATGTTTACGGGATAGTGGATTTCTTCTGATCTGAGGCCTCCTCTGCCTCCCACTGCTTATTGCATTCGCTTCACTTTCTTTCTTCTTACCGAAATTACTTCCATATCTCTTGCTTGTTGATGCCTCATCCTTCGACAAACGTCCCTCTCGGACTCCTTCGTCAAGCCTCATCCCCATGTTTACCATTTCGGTAAAGTCGCTGGGGGAACTAGCAATCATCTGTTCATAGTAAAATGAACTCAGAGTTTTCAAGAAGATATTTGTCATCTCTCTTTCCTCCTTGGAGGATAGATCTGGGCAGCCAATTCCCTCCATCTCTACGCGTACTCCTTAAATGTGTCTTTGTCCTTCTGAGACATAAACCTCAGCTGGTCTCTATCAGGTGCCATGTCCACATTATACTTATACTGCTTAACAAAAGCCTCCCCCAAGTCATTGAAAGTGTGAATGCTGGCACTGTCCAATCCCATGTACCAACGGAGCGCAGCGCCGGTCAGACTATCTTGGAAGTAGTGAATAAGCAATTGATCATTGTCGGTCTGAGTAGACATCTTGGGAGCATACATCACAAGATGACTGAGCGGACAAGACTTCCCCTTATACTTCTCAAAGTCAGGCACTTTAAACTTCATCGGGATCTTGACGTTGGGCACTAAGCACAACTTTGCAGCACTCTTTCCAAACAAATCCTTACCTCTCAGCGTCTTCAATTCCTTGCGCAACTCAAGAAACTGATCCTTCCTTTCATCCATTTTCTCGTAGAGATCCGGAACCTCAGACGGCTCAGAGTGATAAATGGTGTCCTCTACACGAGGTAAGGTGTGCATAACGGGAGGTGGCACGGACATGATTGGGCTAGATATCGGCATGGAAGCAAAGGTAGGCGCAAAGCCTTCGGTCACAAAGTCTGACGACATTCTCCACGGGAATCCGACAAGCATAGTCGGTGCGAAATGGGCGGAAGCAGCAGGCATGGTAGAGGTATCCACCTCTGAAATAAAAGTCGTCGTAGGAGGAGTTGCAGGCGTCGAAGAAGATTGACTCTAAGCAGCAAGAACTGACTCCATCATGGCAGTCAGGCAGGCGATCTCTTCCTTCAATTCTATGTTCTCTTGCTCTAGATGCTCCATGATTTTCAAATGATTGGCTCAGGTATTGTACCGGTGAGTCAGCTTGGTTGAAGCACAGAAGAAACACAAATAAGACATCTGGCGAAAACTTGCTTATGCAAATGATGCATGAGATGCAATGCTTGATTGTTTATTTTTATTTTCAACGAACTTACTATATCATTTGTATATATATATATATATATATATATATATATATATATATATATATATATATATATATATATATATATATATATATATATATATATATATATATTTAAATAGCAATTGCAACAATTTGATATGACCGAAAATCTCTTTTTATTTATATAAATTGGAAGGATTATACTGAGTACAATTTCAAAAACCAAATGAAATACAAGAGAAAAGGAGACTAGTCATCCTAAGGATCCCTAACAACAATGTCAGTAGATCTGGCTGCAGGCGCGTACTTCCTTCGAATGCGACGGATCTCGGTCTCAAAGGAAGCCTTCATCCAAGTCTTCTCGAGGACAAGCTGATCAATAATCTTCTTCCAAGAAACGGAAGGCTGAGGCATGCTAGAAGATGAAGCCTTTGGCTCTCTCTGTCTCTTCGTCACTCGGTCTTCAAGTAGCTCAATAAGCGCATCTTTGTCCGGAGACTCCAACTGCAACTCTTCATGCTTCTTGCTCAAAGCACGGAAACGCACTTCCCACATGTCCTTCTCTTGCTTCATCTTGATGAGTGCGTCTTCCAACTCCTCTACATCTTGGTTAGGGAGAGTTAATGGCTCAACCACAACCATAGACATAGGTCTTTCACAAGGATAAGGCATCTTCAATTCCAAAGCTCTCTTCTTCACCCAAAGGGTGTAAGCTTCCAAAGCTACACAATTGCACGGACCAAACTCAGATCTTCCTTTCCTATGCACATTATGCCAAGCATGCACAATCTTCTGCTTCAAATTTTGGGGATCTTTACCCTCTTGATAGAAAAGACCTTCTAACAAAGTGTTATTAGGCTTGTCTCTCAAGGGGAACCCAAGTTGACGACGAGCCAAAACAGGGATGTAGTTATTTTCCTCCTTGTGTACCAATGAGAGGTACATTAGAGAATTCACCACAACTATCAATAATCTCCAAACTGCTCAAAGACGGAGCACACCAAACGATATCATCATTAGTGAGAGACATAAGTCTCTGAGACCACCTTAGACATTGTTTGTTCTCCATAAAAGCAGGTGTCTGAGGCAAGTGCGAAATAAACCACTTGTACAAAAGAGAAATACAACAGACAATAGATACACCACCTTTGGAATTCCTTAGATGTAAAGAGAAATACATATCACCCAATAAAGTAGGCACTGGATTCCCAATCAAGAAAATTCTAATGGCGTTAACATCAACAAAACCGTCAATGTTAGGTAACAAAGCTAATCCATAGATGAGCAACATAAAGATAGCTTCAAAAGAATCCACACTACTGGCTTGAGCAAAAGTAGTAGCTTCCTTGATGAGGAAAACAGATGGCAACCCAAATAATCCTCCTTTCTTCACCCAATGAGCCTCTATCTCAGACTTCTTCAAGTGAAGAGCTTCAACAATAATACTAGATCGGGGAATCTCCTCCAATCCACTAAAAGGTACTCTACGAGAAACATGTATCCCCAAAAGATGAGAATACTCCTCCAAGGTAGGCACAAGCTGAAAATCTGGGAAAGTGAAACAACGGTAACGAGGATCATAGAACTGCACTAGCACACTTAGAAGTCCTTCAACCATATCAGAAAACAGGATGAACATAAGCTTCCCATGACGTTGTTTGAAGTCCAAGGGATCTAATACAAAAGATGCTAGCTTCCTTAACTCTTTCAAGTCGGGACATCTGAAACTCTACTTCTTAGTGTTCCTTCGTCCATAATCCATGGTCTGAAAATATTTGCAAATGATACCTTAGTTCCTTGAAAGTTTCATGTGATGAATGTTATGATGCACATGAATGCATGAATGCAACAATCCAAATAAGGGATCACACACAAGGCAAACAAAGGTCAAGGGATGAATCAAGTCATTGTCAAGATCAATCATCCATTTTGGTGGTTTAAGGTTTGCACCTGTCGCATCGCGCGAAAAACCGGCGGGAAAAGAAGAACAACAGAGCCGCCACCGTGCGTTATTTATCCCAAAAGAGGGAAAGGAAACGCTCGAAGTAAACCTGGGAAAGAACATGGTCTCGCGACCAAAGAGAATGGGTTCGGGAGTCGGTTATGCGAAGGGAAGGTATTAGCACCCCTACGCATCCGTAGTACTCTACGGGATCCACGCACAAAAGGAAGGAATATTGGTTGCTAAACACTGCTCACACTCACACACACTGGCTGAAAGAAACGCAAGAGACTGACTGAAACTGAACTCGGCAGGATGTCGCATCCTGGGCCTACTTAGTCTATCAGGCATAGACATCAGAGTCGAAGTAGTTCGGACTGGGGAAACGACACATGCTCGCTAGGATATCGCATCCTATGCATACGTATCTTCTCGGACGAGAGAAGAATCAGAGCATTCGTAGCTCGGCTGACACGCACACAAACAAACACAGGCAAAGGCAAACGTGGAGCCCGAATGCCAATCACTGGACTTACATCAGCATCCGAACCAAAACACACACAAGAAGGCAAACATGGAGCCTGAATGCCAATCACTGGGCTTACATCAGCATCCGAACCCACAACAACACAACAAGTTAATAGGGAGTCGGGGACTCGAGCCTATAACTGTCAAGCACACACACAAACAGACAGACAACAAATTGCTAAGGAGTCAAGCACTCGAGCCTAGCAAATGTCAGACAACACACACAAAAGAAAGAAAAGGCGCCCGGAGAGATCAGCTCAATCTCCTGCCTACATACTTCATCTGGTATGAAGATCAGGGCGATGTAGTTCCCCTACGCAGGGATAAGGATCTAGCCTAACCAGATAACAGAGGGAGACACAACTAGGGAGACTACGACTCGAGCCTAGATGTTATCATGCAAGATCATCCCTAAGTTAAGGTTTCTAGCTAAATGGCACAAGGGCCAACCTATCCTGAACAGACACAGGAAAGAGCAAGGTCTCGATTGCAACTAGGGCAAGAGAAAGGGGATATCTCAATCACAACAGGGGTGAGAGAAAATTGTTAGTGTTAGTGGTTAGTCAAACTCGACAAGACATCGCGTCTAGTGCCTACGTATCTCACCTGAACATGAGAATCAGAGTTGCCGTAGTTCGGCCGAACAACTCTAAGCATGGCTCACACAGGAAGCAAGCCACACACACTTAACTTGCACAGGAAGCAAGTCTAAACTAATCCTAACTTGCACAGGAAGCAAGTCAAACAATCCTATCTTGCACAGGAAGCAAGTCAAACAATCCTATCTTGCACAGAAAGCAAGTCAAACAATCCTACAAGCACAGATAGCACACGCTATACACAAACAAGTGGCTCAAACAAGGGTTAGGTTTTAGTCAAGGGGTCATATCAACCTCAACAAACAAACCTCTGGAATGGGGTGAATGTGCTCTTAACCTTGCCATTGAGGGGCTAAGGTGAAGCAGATGAAAGGTGAGTGAAGGTAAGACTTCACAGCTCTTATCCCTGGCCAGGGAGAGCTCAAGACAAGAATGTGTGGGTTCAGAAAGTGGGAACCCTTCTACACATTTGAAACTGACTCAACTGTACAATTGTACAAGATCTTGGGTTTGTATCTGCAATGCATCCACACAATGGTGTGAGCAAAGCAGATGACACACTGAATAGTGGGGGATAGATTGCATATCCCTACCTTCCACCAATTGCCTCTTCACTTAGGAGGTCTTTGACTCTATGCAAGGACAAAATTAAACATCCACAAACATTGCCTCTTAAGGAGGACTTCAGACAGTTGCCTGGCCAAGTAACAGGCCAGGTCTTCCAGACTACATGAAGTAAAAGAGACATACCTCAATGCAAATTGCTTATACAAGCAAAGCAAAGCAAAAGTTCACAAGGAACTAAAAGCAACTAAAGTACCTGAAATCAGTCAAGCACAGTTAGTATGCAACTTCAAACAAAGCAAACAGAAACAGACACCAACAGTCAATTAGGGGCACATGGATGTGCAAGGCACAAGGCTTAAGGCATGTGAGCCAAGCCACCTACAAAACAAAGAGGTTAGACAATGATATTTAATCAGGCTCAGTCAAAAGAATTGGTCTCAATGGCCATTTGATGGTCAACCTGAAAACACAAACTCAAAGGTGAGTAACAGGACCACTAGGGCAAGCCTAGGGTCAAAAGTGTATGAGAAAGTCAAAACAGGAAGGGGTAAGTATCCAAAATCATATTCAAACAATTAGGAAACAAAACCAATTGGGCTCACATCCATATCAATCACTATCATCATTTCATGAACCATTTAGGTCAAAACAAGGCAAACAGAAGCTCATAGAAGTCAACAGCAAGACTTGCATCAAAAGCAAACTTAGACATTTCCAAAAATCACCAAATAAATCATGATCAAACCTAACACATAGCATGGTAAGCACGTCAAATTTCATCCCATTTGGACAAGTGGAAGGCAGTCAATGAAAATCAGAAAGTCAAAGCCAATTTGAACATGCTCAATGAAGTCAACCAAACATGCATCAACTTAGAAAAATCATAAGTCAAGAATGGTGTATGATAAATGAATGGGATCAAAACCGTGGCAAAGATAAGGATGTCTAGTTATCTCATGCAAAATTTCATGTCCATCTAATAAAGTATGAGAATTTCACAAATGAAATGGGAACATGTGTCACACAAAGTCAACTTTTGACTAGGCAGGGAAGGAAAATCTCAAACAAATGGAAAATAGTTCAATTAAATCCAAGAAAATTCACAAGTCAACTAGACATACAAGAGTAGGCTCATGCAAAATTTCAATCCATTTGGAGGTCAAGAAGCATGGTAATGAAAATCATGAAGTTGGACATCAATGGTGTGACACCAATTGTCACACCCTAATTCAAAAAATCATATCTCACAAACCACAAATGATAAATTCACAAACTGTATACCAAAATCACCATGAATGTGTCTAGTTTAAGCACAAAAAGTTTGGGAGCCATTGGATACATTCTCATCATTTCACAATTGATTTGGCAAAGTGTACAAAATTTGGTCACATGTCACAAACCCTAAGGCCATTTAAAAACCACTCATCCAAAAATTCTGGAAAAATAATGATAAAAAGGTAGAGATCATGATGAACACAACACAAAAAATCCCATTGAATTTGGATTGAAATTGAAGCTTTTATGATTTTTGCAAGATTGGTGATTTGAATGTGAAATTAATTGAATTAATATTTGAGAAAATGGCATTTTGGTAATATTTTGACCCACTAATCAAAACACGGTCGTTTTGGCCATTGTGAGGAAATGTTTTCATTGGCTAATACTGAAAGAGGCCATGCACGTGAGAAATGGGGAGGAAATTCTGGAAAAATGGATTTTGGGAATTAGGGTTTATGTTCAAAAATCATAATTTCACAATCTTGTCCAAAAATCAAAATTGCATATATCATTGTGTTCATCAAACATCATACAACATGAATCCAATATTGTTTTTCACTAAATCAAGCTGGGCAAAGAGAAATCAATGAAAACATTTTTGAGCATCAAACTTTATCTCATCATATCTTCATGAATAAGCAACTATTTTCAAAAAGGAAAGCATCATGACACTCAGCATTGAAAGACCTACACCAAGCATGTGTCAATTTTAAAAAAAATGGAAGTTGAAAACTCACCAATTTGGAAGAGCAGTTGTGTTGCTGATGCTTTTTGATGTTATTGAAGTGCAACAGTTGCACCTTAGAGTCCTAGATGATGAATGATGAAGTTCTTGTGACTTGTGGATGCTTCAAACTTGGATTGCCATGGCTAATGCTCTCTTGAAAACAGTACTGGAAGGAGCCTCTACAGGTGGGAAAAAGGTGATTGCAATGGTTCACAATGCAGTTGGATGGTGGTGGAATGCAGGTTTGAGAATGCTGAGCAGTTGGTTGTGTTGACAGATTTTGATGGATGCTGTGCAGGGTTGGACTGTTGGAGGTCAAAGATGAAATGCAAAGCAAGGGTGTTTTTGGAATGAGTGAATCAATGCAATGTTGGTTTGATGATGTTAGTGTGTTTTTATATTGGTTCGTGTTGCAAGGCAAAGTTTGACAGGGTTTGCCAATGAAGGTTGCTAGGTTGCTGCTGTTTGAAGTTGCCCTTGGATGCTGCAAGGTTTCAAAAGGGTGAAATGGATTGTGAAGGCAAGGCAAGTTAGGTTTAGGTGTTTTTGTTTTGGACAGAAGAAGTGCACATGGCAAGGTGAGTTGGACTTCTTGGCTTTGCTGGTTTTGTTATGGCAGGGCCAATGATGGAAATGTTGTTAAGCTAGCTTAGGTCACTGTGTTTGGACAGAAGAATAGGAAATCAAATGGCAGGGTCAGTCCTCTTGTTGCAAATGTGTTTTTTGGATCAGAATGCATTCCCCTCATTTGCCTTGGCCAAATAGTTTTCCTGCTGCCCTTGCTGCTACTGTCCTGGTTGTTTTAATGACAGGAAAATAAGGGAAGGCAAGGTATTGTTCTCTTGTGTTTGGACAACTTTTAGAAAATGCAAGGCAGGATCAAAAAAACCTTTTGTTGGTCTGCTGCTAAGGTTTGTGGTGTGGCAAAAAATGAACAAGATTGGTCTCTGCAGTACCAAGCATAGCCATGAAAGATGGAGTTTTTGACAGTTTTCCAACAGTGCCAAATGAGAGGGAAATCAGGATTTTGGCATGAGTGAGTTTGTTTTGTCTGCTAATGGTCTTTCATGACAGGAAAATTTGAGATGCAAAACAAGGGTTGTCACTTGGATGCTTTTTTTGACAGAAAAAAAGAAATGCAAAGCCAGGCTTAGTTTTCTTGGAAGCTTTGGATGATTTGGTTAATGCATCCAAAATGAAGCTTGTGAAATGTGTAGTTTTCTTGTGGTTGGAGGCTGCTGTTGATTCAAAATGCTGAGTGGCATATGGAAAAGGTTGGTATTGTTATGTTGGTTACTAGCAGGTTTTTAAACACAAGGCAAGGCCAAATGGATGTAGTTAGTTTAATCATGATGAAGAGTTGCGGAAAATGCAATGGCTAGGTTTTTGTAGGCTTGGACAGAAAGAGTGAGAGGCAAATAGCAGGGTTTATGTCATTTGGAAGCTTGGAAAAGAAAAGGGAGAATGCAAAGCAAGGTGGTGGAGCCTTTTTGCTAGTCTGCTTTATGGTGTTTTATGCCATTCTCTTTTTGACAGAGAAAATCCAAAGCCAATAGCAGGGTCAGTTTTTTGAATGAGTGTGGTTTGCTGTAGCAGGGTTTTTTTGTTCTGAGCAATTGCCAAAGTTTTTTTTTTCTGCTGCAGTATTGTGACAGGTTTTTAGAAGAGAAAATGCCAAGGGTTTGTGGTCTTGTGGTTTGTGGTATGGCTTGGCAGGATGGATGCTTGCCTATGCTGTATTTTGTTGCTTCTATTTTAAGCAAAATCTTGCAGTTTTTAGTGGAGGTCCATGCCAAGTGAGAGAGTGAACATTTGTGCATATGTGTGTTGGTTGTGATGGCTGCAACTTTATTTCAAGCTGGTGGAAGAATGCTGCATAATCTATGCTGTCATAGTACAAAGCAAAGTGTGGAGGTATGGTGTGGAATGGCTGCAAGGTACCTTTTTCCCAATTTCAACAAACAAGGAATGGCTTTATGTACTGTTGGAGTATGGCTGCATAATGAGGCTCGCCATGATAGAAAAATGTTGCATAATTGCTGTCCTTTTGAGGTGCAAGGCAAGGCATGGTGGAAGCATGGACAAGTATGGTGAAATTGTACCTTTCTTACAATTCAAGCAACCAAACAATGGCCTCATGTACTGCATATTTTGACTTTGCAAACACATTCTAAATGACATTTCTGAGCTTTCCCAATTGGCCAAATGTTGAAAAAATGTTTATATCAAAAAGTCAACTCTTGGTCAAACTTGCATTTAAATGAGAAAAGTCAAAATATGCCATTTTGATTGGTGAAGTTTTGGCTCATGAAATTTATATTTTTGGAAAGAGGGGATCAAATGTGACTTGTAGGAAAAAACCCCACCAAAATTGGCCAAACGGTTTGAGAGATATGGCCCTTTGAAGTTCAAGATTTTCTGAAATCGATTCGATCATAACTTGCCAACCACACATGGGAATTGAGAGTTCTTGGACTTTTTGGAAATGGGAGAACAAGATCTTCAACTTTCATGTTGGGCAAAAATTCATTTGAGGCTTGTATCATGATGTAATTTTGAGGATCTAGACTTTCCATTTACGGCAGGTTTCAGTTACAGGCCCAGTTTCCATTTTGGGAAATTTTGATCTGGCTTCAAATTCTTCCATGATGGTGTTTGGCATGATGTATGATGACTATTTGGACATGAATGAACTCTCACAAACCAATTCCAATCATCCAATCACTGATCAAATGGTCAGTTGACCAACAGTTGACTTTTAGGGTTTCTGACTGATTATGCATTGACTGATGACTTCCAAACCCTAATTCCTTGAGGACTTGACTTCAAATGATGTCCCAAGTTGTATGAACTCTTGATTATTGATCATGGTGCCCAAATTCCACAAGAATGACCACCATCCACTGCTTTGACTGACAGTTGACCTTTTTAGGGTTTTTGACTATCTGTGTATGAACTGATGATCTCTAAGTCTTCAACCCTTGACCAAAATACTTCAAATAGACCTCCAAGCCATGTGAACTTGTTGGACAAACCCCAAGGCCTTGGTTCAATGAGAAATTCCTTTGCTTGCTTGGTTGACTGATCAGGAGATTAGTTTGACCTAATTCTTGATTGCTTGCTCTTGAGGCAACTGAGGGACAATGCAAATGCTATGCAATGGATCATGACATGTTATGACCTAACATGAAAATGTATGTACAATGATAGGTGCAAATTTGAGGTGCTACAGCTGCCCCTATTCAATCAGCTGGGAACCCGAATGGATGAGAGCAACGGCTGTCAGACTTTCAGGGTAAACAGGGATTGAATACCAAGAACCGTAGAATTTGCACAATACAGGGATCCACCAATGGAAACGTCCACTGGGATTTGATTTTTATTACTGGGTATTTTGTTTTGTTTTGTTTTCACAGGGTACGGCCACATCCAGACATCACAACGATGACGAATGGGAATAGAAATCACAACTAGATGCCAACGGACAACTAGGAAAAACTCGACGTTTATCGGGACCAACGGAGAGGTAACCAGACGCTATTGAATAACTGGGAGGGATACAACCATACGTCAACGGACGAAATGGGAAAAACTCAACGTTTACCAAGACCAACGGAGAGGTAACCAAACATTAATGAATGAATGGAAGGGATACAACCATACGTCAACGGACGAAATGGGAAAAACTCAACGTTTACCAAGACCAACGGAGAGGTAAATCCACATGGGGATAGGTACAACTAGACGTCATAGGACGAATAGGAAAAACTCGACGTTTATCGACACCAACGGAGAGGAGAATACTTCACTGGGGAGAGTGAACACAACCAAATCATCAACGGATGATCGGAAAAACTCGACGTTTATCGACACAAACGGAGAGGAGAATACTTCACTTGGGAAGGAGGACACAACCAAATCATCAACGGATGATCGGGAAAAACTCGACGTTTATCGACACCAACGGAGAGGAGAATACTTCACTTGGGAAGGAGGACACAACCAAATCATCAACGGATGATCGGGAAAAACTCGACGTTTATCGACACCAACGGAGAGGAGAATACTTCACTTGGGAAGGAGGACACAACCAAATCATCAACGGATGATCGGGAAAAACTCGACGTTTATCGACACCAACAGAGAGGAGAATACTTCTTCGGTCTGAATACCGGAAAATTGGCCTTGTGCCATGAGTACATCGACCTGATCGTCGGAAACTCCTTCGGTCTGAATACCGGAAAATTGGCCTTGTGCCATGAGTACATCGACCTGATCGTCGGAAACTCCTTCGGTCTGAATACCGGAAAATTGGCCTTGTGCCATGAGTACATCGACCTGATCGTCGGAAACTCCTTCGGTCTGAATACCGGAAAATTGGCCTTGTGCCATGAGTACATCGACCTGATCGTCGGAAACTCCTTCGGTCTGAATACCGGAAAATTGGCCTTGTGCCATGAGTACATCGACCTGATCGTCGGAAACTCCTTCGGTCTGAATACCGGAAAATTGGCCTTGTGCCATGAGTACATCGACCTGATCGTCGGAAACTCCTTCGGTCTGAATACCGGAAAATTGGCCTTGTGCCATGAGTACATCGACCTGATCGTCGGAAACTCCTTCGGTCTGAATACCGGAAAATTGGCCTTGTGCCATGAGTACATCGACCTGATCGTCGGAAACTCCTTCGGTCTGAATACCGGGAAATTGGCCTTGTGCCATGAGTACATCGACCTGATCGTCGGAAACTCCTTCGGTCTGAATACCGGAAAATTGGCCTTGTGCCATGAGTACATCGACCTGATCGTCGGAAACTCCTTCGGTCTGAATACCGGAAAATTGGCCTTGTGCCATGAGTACATCGACCTGATCGTCGGAAACTCCTTCGGTCTGAATACCGGAAAACTATAAGTCATATTATCTAAAGCCGTCAAAACGTAGATAATACACTCGCATGGAAGATTATCCATAACCGGGTTGTAGGTTGCTAAATGAATAATCGACCGAGAAGAAAGGCATCTGGGTACCAGACTAGGTATGCAAAAGATGACCAATCAAAAGGGGATAAAGCTGTTAACTCGGAGCAAGTATCCAAAAGGAAGGGGAAGACCCAATGGGGACAATACTGCTTGATCAAAGCAAGTATCCAAAGGGGACAAGACCATTAATACCACAAAGAGGGGATTACATCTACCGGTTTGTAGGCAGAAAACCACGGAAAAGTAAATAGTCATCAATAGGATGAGCACAAACGGTTAACTCCAATCAAGGGGAGGAAAGTGGGATTTTACAACTACCAGCTAGTGGGTAGAAAACCACAAAGATAGGACTTACAGCTACCAGCTTGGTGGTAGAGGCCAATAAATTCCGCTGAGGATGAAATGAATGAGTGCCGGTTAGTGAGCGACTATTCATTTATGCCCCAGGGCAGCACAAGAGATAGTCAACAAGAAGCCAATTTAGGATCGATCCAAAAAGGCAGACTGAATCAAGACTCATCCTAATGAGGAAAGAACTCAATAGGGAAAACCCATCCCATTAGGGAGGGAACGGAAGCAACCGTCATCCACGAGGATGTATCTCAGTGGGGAAATGGCAGGAAAAGATTGACACTTTCTGCTTAAGGGGTAGACTCTACATGGAGAGATCAGACACACCCATATCTGCTTAAGGAAAAAGACCCAAGCTGGCAAGATGCTAACAATTGGGAGTAACACTGATGGGGATACCCACTCGACTGAGGAATCACTTGTTGGGAAAACACCAACCTCTCAACCATGCTGATGAACCCAATCCTGAAGCCGATCCAATGGCGCGATGCTAAACTCTTTCCAACAATCCAATCTCGGCTGGTCACCACGGCCTAGGGCTAATGGATATGCTTGCTATGTTGATGCATGAGTTTTTTCTTGTTTTACACAATGCCCCATGATCATGGAAATGCTATGCACTAATGATGCAATATGCTATGCTTATCTAAATGATGAATGCATAAACACACGTCTCCTTCAGAGACAACACCAGGGAATTCCAGGAACTGTGCTGGGGAATGGTAAAGCAACTTCACTGGGAGGAAGACTCAACCAATCTTCAGATAGGATAAACCCTGCTTTGGAGAATGTCTGTTACTCTGCTAGGGATAACCCACGCGATCCACGGGTAGAATCAACTCAGTTGGGGATGCAGATATCAGTCTAATACAGAAACCCGTCCAATCCACTGGTGGGATGAACTCTGCTGGAGAAATAAATACTACTCCACTAGGGACGACCCAACCAATCCATATGTAGGAGAATCACTGCTGGAGAAGTATTTCATGAGACCCGCTCCACTCGGGGAACTTGCTGAGGAAAAACCAACACCATTCTGCTGAGGAGAACGATCCTGGTGGAGAGAACAACCATAGTGGTGAGAGTAACAACTCTGTTGAGGATGATAACACGTTATATCATACTGGAGATGAATTCCCACAAACCTGTTTAGGATAAGCACTCACGGCCATACTGGAGATAACAGCATCATAAACCCAATTGTTGAGGAACACACAAACAGTCTATTGATAAACTCCACTGGGGTGCTCCCGGGGAAAATAACTGACAGGTGCTCAGCGGGGATTCTCAACTGGGGAAATCTGCAAGCATAGGCCTGCTGGGGAGAAGCAATCCTTAGATCTGCCGGGGAAAGAAGGTACTGTCCACAGGTATCTCTGCAGGGGAAATAACTCTGATAGCTTCAATACTGGCTTGGGCTGGGGACGTGATGACCTTCAGGCTTGCTGAGGAGACAGCGATCTCGAATCTGCCAGGGAGATCACACTCTTTAATCCTCTGGGGAGATACAGCCTGTTTGACGGGGGTGTCGGTCGACTCGTCGAACACTGGTATCCACCATCCACCCATAGTGTTGACTTTCCACTTTTAAGAACTCCCAGACTCTTCTGGACTTTTCTGCTCCATCATCTTGTATTCCCAACTCGTCCGTACTTCACGGAGGTTGAACTCTTGGGATTCATACATACTTTCCAATCATCAGACTTTGAAGAGTCTTCTTGATTAACTTTCCAGGATCGTCGTCGTAATCCTTCACTGTCTTTTCACCGTTCAACTATCCCTTGCCCCTGATTTGGCTCTGCCGGGATTGTTAGATAAAAGAACGTGCCCCAGGTATGCCCCATGATAAGGCTCAAACATCACTATACTGGGGATGCCCCACGATAGGGCTAATAGGGACTTGGAGGGAGAATCTGTACTGCCGGGAACGTGAAGATGAACAACTTCAAACAACACTGCATCGGGCAACTTCACTGAGGAGAGACCATACGAGGTTCTGCAGGACAAAGATACAGTCATGCTCGAGATACGAACAATTGTCTTACCTGCTGGTAATCATACCACCCCCGGGAGAGCACCGTGGGTCTCCTAAGTATCCTTCCATCATTGTGAACGTTCTCTTTGTTTAAGAACAATTTTTTTGAAAAATTTGTTTATTTTGAAAACAATGATACTTTATCAATTAAAACATGCAAAACGTTTGTTGAGTTGAAACAAATAAGAGTGCAAATAATTGGATGAAAAGCTCAAATTAATGTGATGGGATGGTAGTCTGCAAAGGGCGAGACTCCATGGATCTGTACAAGTTTGAAATCGGTGATATATATTGGAGAGGGCTACATTGAACATAATGACCTTTCCTCTACCATTCTGAATTTTCGATGTATTCAGAGCTTCAGTCGACGACGAATCGAGAATCCCTGACGGATGACAGATGTACAACACAGTCTTGTCAAGATGCAGTTACTTGCCAAATCCCTAATTTTGCCTAGATTGCCCCAGTGTGAGGTGTTCAATCTAGCGGGATGCAAATTCTCTTCTTTTTTTTTTTAATGTCTCTAACTTTTGCCTGGATCGCCCTTTCGGGTTTTCAATCCACCGAGACGCTCCTTTTTGCCTAAGTCGCCCTTTGGGGTGTTCGACTTAGCGAGCTTTTGCTTTTTGTTTTTGTTTTAGGCGAAGTATTTCTTGACTGCATCTGGATCCACAGGACGAGTGAACTTCTTCATTGTTGTAAGTGTCAAAACATTGCCTGAAAAGGCTCTCGTGACAACATGTGGACATTCATAGCTTGGGGGTTCACTTGCCCCTGGAATCGGGCACGAAAGACAAGACTTTTTTGAGCATGAGTCACCTTCTCGGAACACACGAGGCTTGACCTTCTTATCGAATGCTTTTTCACTCTCTGCTGATATGACTGTCCATGACACATGGCAGTTGATCTCTTCCTTTCGATCGAATTCAGCATCAGCCAACTTGGGACTTTGAGGGTGCTATTTTTTTGTTTCTTTCTTTCTTTTTCTTTCTTTTGATTTGGATTTCTTTTGATTTTGCACCCTCTCTTTCTTTTTCTCTTCTTTTTTCTTTTTCTTTTTTTTTTGATACCCCAGTTGGCTGTTCTGCTGATTCTCGAGATGCAGCTGAGTGATCTTCTTTTCTTGCTCAAGAAGTCGGGCAATCTCGTCAGGAATCCCTTCAACATCATCTTCGTCCGCTTCGAATACAGGGAATTCAAAATTGGGAGATGACGTCCGATCATTATGTTCAATGGGTTTGAGAAACAACCTGCATAAAGATTTTGATATGAAAAGCTCTTTGAAAATCAAACAAGACAATCGTTATGCAGATGAAAAGATTGCTTTTATTCTTGTTTTTTAGGGTTTTTTGTGATCACCAATTTCATGCAAAAAGCGAAAAGGGAAAACAAATGGAAAAACAAATGTTTAACATGAATTTATTTGAATGAAAATATCATTGCACAAAATGTTGCCAACAATGTCATCACTTCTCCTTTTGGCATGGGAGAAGGGTTTTTAAACAAAGTGATTATTACTCTGACTTATGAACAACTGTAGGAAAGCCCACAGTGACCCAATTGTGATAGATCCCTCCAGGAATGATGAAATTGTTCAAATCCCCTGCGTCCTCTTCCAAGATAGCAGCATCCTTTTCTTCAAGTTGATCGTCATGGATGAATCCTCCACTCTTGAACAGACCTTGCTCATTGCATGCCCCAGAATAGTAGCCAATGCCAGCCCGGGATCGGTTAACCAGGAATAAATCCATCAACAGTACAAAGTCTGGCAAATATCTCTCTGAGTTCACAATTCTCTTGCTCAGGATGATCCATCAATCTGGCAGAGATGGCTCTGGTATAATACCGGCAAAGTGCGTCTTCAAAATAAATGAAGATCGCAGGGTCAGACCACAGGACAGGAGACCGGAACAGAACCTGCTGATGCAAATGATGCATGGAGTGTTTATGCATATGCTTGTTTTTATTTCAAAGGAACTCGAGGGTTTTATTTGCAAACTTTGAAATATTTAGCATTTTGATCATATATGAGAATATCTCCTCAGATATATCAGGTGAAAAAATTTTCCCGGTTTTTTCATGTTTTGAAATTTTTTGCAAATAAACTCCTTTGAGTTCCTTGAAAATTTTCTTTTTTTGATTTTTTTTCTGATTTTTTCATTGCGTTTCTTTTGAAAAATAAATATGCTATGATGCACATGATGCAGACTGGACTGGCTGGTTGTGCAAACTCTGACTAGGTCGAAGCTTCAGTCAAGATCAGAACATAAATCCAACTTATGGTCAAACTGATCACACTGTTGTCTGAACTAGAGTCACCAACAGAACCAAAGTCACCAACGGTACCTGTAATGAATAACCCTTCCCACTCACGGGCGTAGTCTAGGCCAGGGTAAGGTCGAAAAGAAACGCAGCATAAATAACCTTTCGCAGAATATCATCCTGTGCACACCCGATGTATGCACCGATAATATCCCACCAGGGTCTGAACTGCTCGTGATATCAATGTTCCGCTAAGTGGCGTACACCACCCGCTTCCCATGAATCACTCTATTCCTAGGTTTCCTAGATTTCACTCATAGCCTGGGTATTGGGCCTTTTACCTCGAGTAACTCCCACCCCCAAACAGAGAAACAGACAACCAGCAGATGAATATGAATAAATGCAAACAATAATGCAAACAATAAATGCAAACAGTAAATGCAAATATATACAAATGAATGCAATAAATAACAGCCAATAGCGACCAAACCCTATCCTAGAGAGCGCTAGGAGAGACTCGCTCAGGGAAGATGGACCAGCACAGGTCAACTTCTCTTTATCCCCAGCAGAGTCGCCAGCTGTCGCATCGCGCGAAAAACCGGCGGGAAAAGAAGAACAACAGAGCCGCCACCGTGCGTTATTTATCCCAAAAGAGGGAAAGGAAACGCTCGAAGTAAACCTGGGAAAGAACATGGTCTCGCGACCAAAGAGAATGGGTTCGGGAGTCGGTTATGCGAAGGGAAGGTATTAGCACCCCTACGCATCCGTAGTACTCTACGGGATCCACGCACAAAAGGAAGGAATATTGGTTGCTAAACACTGCTCACACTCACACACACTGGCTGAAAGAAACGCAAGAGACTGACTGAAACTGAACTCGGCAGGATGTCGCATCCTGGGCCTACTTAGTCTATCAGGCATAGACATCAGAGTCGAAGTAGTTCGGACTGGGGAAACGACACATGCTCGCTAGGATATCGCATCCTATGCATACGTATCTTCTCGGACGAGAGAAGAATCAGAGCATTCGTAGCTCGGCTGACACGCACACAAACAAACACAGGCAAAGGCAAACGTGGAGCCCGAATGCCAATCACTGGACTTACATCAGCATCCGAACCAAAACACACACAAGAAGGCAAACATGGAGCCTGAATGCCAATCACTGGGCTTACATCAGCATCCGAACCCACAACAACACAACAAGTTAATAGGGAGTCGGGGACTCGAGCCTATAACTGTCAAGCACACACACAAACAGACAGACAACAAATTGCTAAGGAGTCAGGCACTCGAGCCTAGCAAATGTCAGACAACACACACAAAAGAAAGAAATGGCGCCCGGAGAGATCAGCTCAATCTCCTGCCTACATACTTCATCTGGTATGAAGATCAGGGCGATGTAGTTCCCCTACGCAGGGATAAGGATCTAGCCTAACCAGATAACAGAGGGAGACACAACTAGGGAGACTACGACTCGAGCCTAGATGTTATCATGCAAGATCATCCCTAAGTTAAGGTTTCTAGCTAAATGGCACAAGGGCCAACCTATCCTGAACAGACACAGGAAAGAGCAAGGTCTCGATTGCAACTAGGGCAAGAGAAAGGGGATATCTCAATCACAACAGGGGTGAGAGAAAATTGTTAGTGTTAGTGGTTAGTCAAACTCGACAAGACATCGCGTCTAGTGCCTACGTATCTCACCTGAACATGAGAATCAGAGTTGCCGTAGTTCGGCCGAACAACTCTAAGCATGGCTCACACAGGAAGCAAGCCACACACACTTAACTTGCACAGGAAGCAAGTCTAAACTAATCCTAACTTGCACAGGAAGCAAGTCAAACAATCCTATCTTGCACAGGAAGCAAGTCAAACAATCCTATCTTGCACAGAAAGCAAGTCAAACAATCCTACAAGCACAGATAGCACACGCTATACACAAACAAGTGGCTCAAACAAGGGTTAGGTTTTAGTCAAGGGGTCATATCAACCTCAACAAACAAACCTCTGGAATGGGGTGAATGTTCTCTTAACCTTGCCATTGAGGGGCTAAGGTGAAGCAGATGAAAGGTGAGTGAAGGTAAGACTTCACAGCTCTTATCCCTGGCCAGGGAGAGCTCAAGACAAGAATGTGTGGGTTCAGAAAGTGGGAACCCTTCTACACATTTGAAACTGACTCAACTGTACAATTGTACAAGATCTTGGGTTTGTATCTGCAATGCATCCACACAGTGGTGTGAGCAAAGCAGATGACACACTGAATAGTGGGGGATAGATTGCATATCCCTACCTTCCACCAATTGCCTCTTCACTTAGGAGGTCTTTGACTCTATGCAAGGACAAAATTAAACATCCACAAACATTGCCTCTTAAGGAGGACTTCAGACAGTTGCCTGGCCAAGTAACAGGCCAGGTCTTCCAGACTACATGAAGTAAAAGAGACATACCTCAATGCAAATTGCTTATACAAGCAAAGCAAAGCAAAAGTTCACAAGGAACTAAAAGCAACTAAAGTACCTGAAATCAGTCAAGCACAGTTAGTATGCAACTTCAAACAAAGCAAACAGAAACAGACACCAACAGTCAATTAGGGGCACATGGATGTGCAAGGCACAAGGCTTAAGGCATGTGAGCCAAGCCACCTACAAAACAAAGAGGTTAGACAATGATATTTAATCAGGCTCAGTCAAAAGAATTGGTCTCAATGGCCATTTGATGGTCAACCTGAAAACACAAACTCAAAGGTGAGTAACAGGACCACTAGGGCAAGCCTAGGGTCAAAAGTGTATGAGAAAGTCAAAACAGCAAGGGGTAAGTATCCAAAATCATATTCAAACAATTAGGAAACAAAACCAATTGGGCTCACATCCATATCAATCACTATCATCATTTCATGAACCATTTAGGTCAAAACAAGGCAAACAGAAGCTCATAGAAGTCAACAGCAAGACTTGCATCAAAAGCAAACTTAGACATTTCCAAAAATCACCAAATAAATCATGATCAAACCTAACACATAGCATGGTAAGCACGTCAAATTTCATCCCATTTGGACAAGTGGAAGGCAGTCAATGAAAATCAGAAAGTCAAAGCCAATTTGAACATGCTCAATGAAGTCAACCAAACATGCATCAACTTAGAAAAATCATAAGTCAAGAATGGTGTATGATAAATGAATGGGATCAAAACCGTGGCAAAGATAAGGATGTCTAGTTATCTCATGCAAAATTTCATGTCCATCTAATAAAGTATGAGAATTTCACAAATGAAATGGGAACATGTGTCACACAAAGTCAACTTTTGACTAGGCAGGGAAGGAAAATCTCAAACAAATGGAAAATAGTTCAATTAAATCCAAGAAAATTCACAAGTCAACTAGACATACAAGAGTAGGCTCATGCAAAATTTCAATCCATTTGGAGGTCAAGAAGCATGGTAATGAAAATCATGAAGTTGGACATCAATGGTGTGACACCAATTGTCACACCCTAATTCAAAAAATCATATCTCACAAACCACAAATGATAAATTCACAAACTTTATACCAAAATCACCATGAATGTGTCTAGTTTAAGCACAAAAAGTTTGGGAGCCATTGGATACATTCTCATCATTTCACAATTGATTTGGCAAAGTGTACAAAATTTGGTCACATGTCACAAACCCTAAGGCCATTTAAAAACCACTCATCCAAAAATTCTGGAAAAATAATGATAAAAAGGTAGAGATCATGATGAACACAACACAAAAAATCCCATTGAATTTGGATTGAAATTGAAGCTTTTATGATTTTTGCAAGATTGGTGATTTGAATGTGAAATTAATTGAATTAATATTTGAGAAAATGGCATTTTGGTAATATTTTGACCCACTAATCAAAACACGGTCGTTTTGGCCATTGTGAGGAAATGTTTTCATTGGCTAATACTGAAAGAGGCCATGCACGTGAGAAATGGGGAGGAAATTCTGGAAAAATGGATTTTGGGAATTAGGGTTTATGTTCAAAAATCATAATTTCACAATCTTGTCCAAAAATCAAAATTGCATATATCATTGTGTTCATCAAACATCATACAACATGAATCCAATATTGTTTTTCACTAAATCAAGCTGGGCAAAGAGAAATCAATGAAAACATTTTTGAGCATCAAACTTTATCTCATCATATCTTCATGAATAAGCAACTATTTTCAAAAAGGAAAGCATCATGACACTCAGCATTGAAAGACCTACACCAAGCATGTGTCAATTTTAAAAAAAATGGAAGTTGAAAACTCACCAATTTGGAAGAGCAGTTGTGTTGCTGATGCTTTTTGATGTTATTGAAGTGCAACAGTTGCACCTTAGAGTCCTAGATGATGAATGATGAAGTTCTTGTGACTTGTGGATGCTTCAAACTTGGATTGCCATGGCTAATGCTCTCTTGAAAACAGTACTGGAAGGAGCCTCTACAGGTGGGAAAAAGGTGATTGCAATGGTTCACAATGCAGTTGGATGGTGGTGGAATGCAGGTTTGAGAATGCTGAGCAGTTGGTTGTGTTGACAGATTTTGATGGATGCTGTGCAGGGTTGGACTGTTGGAGGTCAAAGATGAAATGCAAAGCAAGGGTGTTTTTGGAATGAGTGAATCAATGCAATGTTGGTTTGATGATGTTAGTGTGTTTTTATATTGGTTCGTGTTGCAAGGCAAAGTTTGACAGGGTTTGCCAATGAAGGTTGCTAGGTTGCTGCTGTTTGAAGTTGCCCTTGGATGCTGCAAGGTTTCAAAAGGGTGAAATGGATTGTGAAGGCAAGGCAAGTTAGGTTTAGGTGTTTTTGTTTTGGACAGAAGAAGTGCACATGGCAAGGTGAGTTGGACTTCTTGGCTTTGCTGGTTTTGTTATGGCAGGGCCAATGATGGAAATGTTGTTAAGCTAGCTTAGGTCACTGTGTTTGGACAGAAGAATAGGAAATCAAATGGCAGGGTCAGTCCTCTTGTTGCAAATGTGTTTTTTGGATCAGAATGCATTCCCCTCATTTGCCTTGGCCAAATAGTTTTCCTGCTGCCCTTGCTGCTACTGTCCTGGTTGTTTTAATGACAGGAAAATAAGGGAAGGCAAGGTATTGTTCTCTTGTGTTTGGACAACTTTTAGAAAATGCAAGGCAGGATCAAAAAAACCTTTTGTTGGTCTGCTGCTAAGGTTTGTGGTGTGGCAAAAAATGAACAAGATTGGTCTCTGCAGTACCAAGCATAGCCATGAAAGATGGAGTTTTTGACAGTTTTCCAACAGTGCCAAATGAGAGGGAAATCAGGATTTTGGCATGAGTGAGTTTGTTTTGTCTGCTAATGGTCTTTCATGACAGGAAAATTTGAGATGCAAAACAAGGGTTGTCACTTGGATGCTTTTTTTGACAGAAAAAAAGAAATGCAAAGCCAGGCTTAGTTTTCTTGGAAGCTTTGGATGATTTGGTTAATGCATCCAAAATGAAGCTTGTGAAATGTGTAGTTTTCTTGTGGTTGGAGGCTGCTGTTGATTCAAAATGCTGAGTGGCATATGGAAAAGGTTGGTATTGTTATGTTGGTTACTAGCAGGTTTTTAAACACAAGGCAAGGCCAAATGGATGTAGTTAGTTTAATCATGATGAAGAGTTGCGGAAAATGCAATGGCTAGGTTTTTGTAGGCTTGGACAGAAAGAGTGAGAGGCAAATAGCAGGGTTTATGTCATTTGGAAGCTTGGAAAAGAAAAGGGAGAATGCAAAGCAAGGTGGTGGAGCCTTTTTGCTAGTCTGCTTTATGGTGTTTTATGCCATTCTCTTTTTGACAGAGAAAATCCAAAGCCAATAGCAGGGTCAGTTTTTTGAATGAGTGTGGTTTGCTGTAGCAGGGTTTTTTTGTTCTGAGCAATTGCCAAAGTTTTTTTTTTCTGCTGCAGTATTGTGACAGGTTTTTAGAAGAGAAAATGCCAAGGGTTTGTGGTCTTGTGGTTTGTGGTATGGCTTGGCAGGATGGATGCTTGCCTATGCTGTATTTTGTTGCTTCTATTTTAAGCAAAATCTTGCAGTTTTTAGTGGAGGTCCATGCCAAGTGAGAGAGTGAACATTTGTGCATATGTGTGTTGGTTGTGATGGCTGCAACTTTATTTCAAGCTGGTGGAAGAATGCTGCATAATCTATGCTGTCATAGTACAAAGCAAAGTGTGGAGGTATGGTGTGGAATGGCTGCAAGGTACCTTTTTCCCAATTTCAACAAACAAGGAATGGCTTTATGTACTGTTGGAGTATGGCTGCATAATGAGGCTCGCCATGACAGAAAAATGCTGCATAATTGCTGTCCTTTTGAGGTGCAAGGCAAGGCATGGTGGAAGCATGGACAAGTATGGTGAAATTGTACCTTTCTTACAATTCAAGCAACCAAACAATGGCCTCATGTACTGCATATTTTGACTTTGCAAACACATTCTAAATGACATTTCTGAGCTTTCCCAATTGGCCAAATGTTGAAAAAATGTTTATATCAAAAAGTCAACTCTTGGTCAAACTTGCATTTAAATGAGAAAAGTCAAAATATGCCATTTTGATTGGTGAAGTTTTGGCTCATGAAATTTATATTTTTGGAAAGAGGGGATCAAATGTGACTTGTAGGAAAAAACCCCACCAAAATTGGCCAAACGGTTTGAGAGATATGGCCCTTTGAAGTTCAAGATTTTCTGAAATCGATTCGATCATAACTTGCCAACCACACATGGGAATTGAGAGTTCTTGGACTTTTTGGAAATGGGAGAACAAGATCTTCAACTTTCATGTTGGGCAAAAATTCATTTGAGGCTTGTATCATGATGTAATTTTGAGGATCTAGACTTTCCATTTACGGCAGGTTTCAGTTACAGGCCCAGTTTCCATTTTGGGAAATTTTGATCTGGCTTCAAATTCTTCCATGATGGTGTTTGGCATGATGTATGATGACTATTTGGACATGAATGAACTCTCACAAACCAATTCCAATCATCCAATCACTGATCAAATGGTCAGTTGACCAACAGTTGACTTTTAGGGTTTCTGACTGATTATGCATTGACTGATGACTTCCAAACCCTAATTCCTTGAGGACTTGACTTCAAATGATGTCCCAAGTTGTATGAACTCTTGATTATTGATCATGGTGCCCAAATTCCACAAGAATGACCACCATCCACTGCTTTGACTGACAGTTGACCTTTTTAGGGTTTTTGACTATCTGTGTATGAACTGATGATCTCCAAGTCTTCAACCCTTGACCAAAATACTTCAAATAGACCTCCAAGCCATGTGAACTTGTTGGACAAACCCCAAGGCCTTGGTTCAATGAGAAATTCCTTTGCTTGCTTGGTTGACTGATCAGGAGATTAGTTTGACCTAATTCTTGATTGCTTGCTCTTGAGGCAACTGAGGGACAATGCAAATGCTATGCAATGGATCATGACATGTTATGACCTAACATGAAAATGTATGTACAATGATAGGTGCAAATTTGAGGTGCTACAGCACCTTATCAGCACCCAAGTTCCATTGATATTGACAAGACTTGATTGGATCAACCAAGAATCAAGGGTTTGTTGTAAGTCACGAGCATGGAGTTTGGGTAAGAACCATCCCAAAGGAGTGAACTAAGGATAAAACCTGTAGATCATGTTCTAAAAAGTTCCTAGAGTCTTAATTCCATCTATCGGATATTACATGTTAAGATGACTGACTCATCGACCCATAATATTCTCAAGAGACACTCGTCTGAGTGTAGTATCGCGTAACAACTGTTCTCAAGTCTACACTTGAAATGTTTTCGCACTACGTCCTAAATACGCCAAGAGGGGGTAAATGTTCTACGGTCGTCAGCTTCTCAGACCCAAATTAGAGATAGTAATGCCTAACCACAAATACTTGTGTGACATTTCCAAATCCAAAAGCGTCTCCACTGAGAAAATGGATCTCAAGCCAACTTGTTAAGGACTACTCCACACAAGTCAAACATGACTATACATCCTCTTATCTTAATTGCACTCACGTTCGGGTTAGAACTTATCTCACCACTCAGAGATCACCAAACACAACAAGCAGATTATATCACACATACATATATACAAACATCACATATATATACAAATATATACACACAAAAAGTAGTCTAAACCCACTGGAGACTACTCCCTAGCAGAGTCGCCACATAATTTCTGTAGCGGTAAATTAACGATCTCAAGCTATGGATAAGCTAGAGATCTAACAAGAGTCGCCATCGCACTTTTATTGTTTCCAAGGGAAAAGGGAAAAAGTACGAACAAAACCCAAAAGTAAGAAGTTATCAAATCAAAACTAATAAAATGTCAAAGATTATAGGTAAGGGGGTTGGTTACACAGAGGGGCACCCAAAGTATCCTAGGTACTCCTAGGGAGCCCTTTTTGTGTGCATATGTATTTGGTACAAAATGATGTTTACAAAAAAATAGAATGGGGGGATGAGAAAATAATTCATTAATTATATTTTTGTGTTTGGAAAGACCTTCGGTCTTGTGTCTACGTACCAACATAAAAATGAGGGATCAAAACCTCGTAGTTCATGATACAAATTTCAAAATGGGTGCATTGCTTTTAATGAAAATTAAGTTTGAAAGGCACAAAGGCTGTAAAATGGTTTGAATGAGTTAATTCTTTTTTGGTGTTTTTGAAAGTTTAAGTCAAGTATGGTTAAGTTTATTTACAAGTTGATTTAAGAAAGGAAGTTTGAAAAAAGCAATGGCATAAGGCCAAAGTTTCTATCTTTTTTGCAAAGTGGTCAAGGTTTAGAACAAAATAAGTTCAAACAAAGAAGATTTTTGAAAAGGGAGGGAGAGATTTTGAAATTAAAGAAATGGGGAGAAGATGAAGAGACTAATCCTATGCACAAAACTAAATGTTAATAGTTGAAAAGATCTGACCAAATGGGTAGCAATCCAATAGACAAGAATGTCAATAGAAACCCAGAATTCCCTTGGACTTTTTAGAATCAAGCAACACACAAATGCACAATTATATTATCTTGAAGAGCAAAGGCATCAAATAAAGTTAGCCACATCCAAGCTTATCTATTCCAGGATCTTCTTCAAAATAGCCCATGAATTCCACAACCACAGGTTCAAAATAACAGCTTCACAATGATCATGTGGAAGATGAACTCAGAGGGATCTTGAATGATGTATCAGATGAAGTTTCAAATTGCAAGCACTTGATTTCTCAACAAGTTGGCATTGGCCAAGTCCTTTAGCATAGGAATGTTGCCTAAGTTCCAAGTCCATTTGTCCAAGATCAAGCCAACAGTTCACACAAACGTTTTTTAGGGTTTTTGTTGTTATTATGTACATTAATGGTCAAAGACCACACAAACAAGCAAAGTATACACAAACAAAATATATCACAATATGGTCCAAGTGGACAAAGTGAAAATTGCATTAACATAAACAATTAGAATGATATGAACAATGGCAAATGTATAAAAGCTAGAATTAAATGACATTAAAGTAAATGGATTGAAATTAAAAGTTAGTAGTTAATAGGTTAGAAGTTAGTATTGTTTTTGATTTTGATTTTGATTTTTTAGACATTCTTTGGAGAATAATCAACCCACTTATCACAAGCATGGATCCTTGAACCAAGACATCTTCCAAAGGAAGGAAAAAAGGCCAAGTTTCCACAGAATACCCTGAAAGAGGGGAGACTTACAATCTCACTAACTAGAATGCTATGCCTTTTATGTCACAAATTTAGCACTATGTTAAGCAATCGTAATTGGACTAATGTAGAAGTCACAACTATTTGAGGTAGGGCAATAGAATTTTGGTGTTAATGCATGTTAGAGACATAGTATTATGGACTATGCTCATGAAACATACCACACACAAAAAGAATATGCAAAAGGTGTGGCCTAATCTCATCTATACTCATGTTAATTTTTCAATCAACTAGCTTTAGGACTTTGAGATATCATAGGCCAAATGACATGAATGCATAAATAAAGGGAATGAGATGAAGTGGGAGGGGAATGGATCAAAACACAAATTGATCAAAGGAGGACTTTTATTAAATTAATATCATCCATTCATTTTGGGAGATGGAATGTACATTATCAATCCCCTAAATCCAATGATATTAACTTGACAAAGTCAATTCAACCTTGACCAAGGCCCAACAACAAGAGTCAAACACAAACAAGTCATCACAATTGGTCAACAAAATTATTTGGCATTTATTCAAATTAAAAATACTAAAATAATACATTTAAATTAAATATGGTTTGTCAAATTCCTAAAACCTCATCAAAACACAAAATGAATGGCCATGAGATTTATCATAGGTCAAAAAAGGTCAAAGGACCTTGGAGAAAAAATTTCAGAATTTTTAAAGACTTAAACGTATTTTTAAACAATTAAAAACAAGATCAAAATCAATTAGATCATGAAAAATATTAATAATGATCCAAAAAATAATTTTAATTCAGAATATGAAATAGGAAATTATTTGAAAATTTTTGGTGAAACTCTCATATTTTTTGGATCTATATTAAAATTAATATGAATTAATGAAAATCAAAGGAATAAAAATTAAAATCAAAAAATCAAAAAAATATGGACCACTTGATCTGCCTCATTGATTGAGGTGGCAGATCAAGTGGTTGACCGTGGGAGTTCCATGATGCGCCTGAGTCAAACATCCACACTCTTGGTAATCAATATGTATGCTCATGATTAAAACATTTTGAATTCATCTAATGGCTCTGGACCGTGCCACATCATTTTTGGAGCAAAGCGTCAGTCGTCTTCTCAGGCGACCTTGGTCGGACCGGTCCATTCATCACCACATCATAAATGAAAAAGGAGGACATGATCTGAAAGAAAAAATGGCGTAGAGCACGAATATGACCTCAATTTTAACTAACTCCTCACATATAGAAAGATATGAGGATTCGAATTTTGAGGTGTGTCAATAGAGTTGCTTCGATTTGACCTCTAAGAAACTCAACCTTCTTGCCTATATTGATAGGACTTCAAACAATCAAAGAATCAAGCGAATTGAGCAAAATTGAGAGAGAATCGAAGAGATGAAATTTTCTGGAAAATACCTTCAATGCAGGTCTGGATTCAACTGTTCTTGCCTGGGCTCGTGCTTGATCTCACTTAGAATGCTTGCAGAAGTAGAATGAAATGCACAAAAGGTCTTGGATCCCTGTAGTTTTGAATCTCAAAACAGTGAGATTCAAACTCAATTTCAAGATGAAATTCTAAGGATTATCCTCTCAAATGGAAGGGTTAGGGGTTTAGGATCAAAGCTGGCATGAATGTGTGTTCAATTCTGAGCATACAGAGCTCTATTTATAGTTGGATCAAGTGATAATTGTACCTTCCAAATGACTTTCCAAAATTCGCAATGGATGATGCATGAGTGCACGGGCATTTACAGGCCCATGAGATCATTGCTTTAGGTCCACAAATGAGTGTGAGAGAGTCTGAAATCAACTTGGATTGCAAGGTAAGTGTACATGGAAACTTGAAGTTTGATCTTTGCCAAATGATGATGCAATGTTCAAGAGGAACAACTTTCATGTTCAAAACGTTTCCATTTGAAGCTTGTATCATGATGAATTTTGAAGTGGAAGTTTGGAAATTTCAACATGTTGAAATTTTTTCAAGTGTCAAGCCATATATCTCAGTATTCCACCTTGCTAAACTTTTTATGTGAGCTTCAAATGAGAAATGTGTCTTCGTCAAAGTTGTAGCTATTTCAAATACCTTCAAAATGGTCACCAACTTCATATCATTTGGATTTGAAATGATAGAGTTATGCATTTTTGAAGTTTGGAAAAATCACTTGTTCAATGGTATAGGTCAAAAGTGACCTATAATGTAGCTTCAAATCACATGCTCAAAAAAGTTGAATTAGCTCTCACTCCAAACATCAAAGTTGAAGTAGACATCTTGAATTTGATTGTGCAACTTGTAAATATCTCATATCATAAAAATTTAGCAAGTTATGGCCTTGGGAAGTTGACTTTCAAATTAGGGTTTAGACAAAATGACCTATAATGTTTCAACATAGAAAATGATTTTCCAAGCAAAACTAGCTCTAGGCCTCAACATGAAAGTTGTTTGGAATGTCATTTATAGTAATTTTCATCTTGGAATCATTTTAATATGGTGAAAATTGTAGGTTACTAGTCATGATGTGAAACACTTTTATTGAGACGAACCCTTTGGATTCAAGAGAGGTGCAAACAGCATATTTCTTCATTGTGTTTCTGAAGAGGAGGTAGAAAATATAATCAAACATTGTCACTCTGCACTGTATGGTGGACATACATGCACATCTAAGACTTTCTCTAAAATACTTCAAGCAGGCCTTTTCAGGCCAACATTGTGGCGCGATGTCCATACCTACATTGTTAGATGTGACCGGTGTCAACGCACTGGGAATGTCTTGAGACGTGATGAAATCCCCTTGAGAGATATCCAAGAAGTGGAACTCTTTGATGTCTAGGGAATAGATTCCATGGGGCCATTTTCATCATCAATGGGAAACAAATACATCTTAGTAGTTGTTCACTACGTGTCTAAGTGGATTGAGTTGTGTCCTCACCTACCAATGACACTCGTGTGGTCATAAAATTATTTAAAAAAAACATATTTCCTAGATTTGGAGTACCTCACCTTGTTATAAGCGACGAAGGATCGCACTTCATATCAAGAATCTTTGATAACCTTCTAAATAAGTATGAAGTTAAGCACAGAGTAGCAACACCCTACGATCCGCAAACTACTGGACAAGTAAAGGTGTTGAATAAGGAGACTAAGCAAATCTAAAAAATTGTTTCAATATCCATAAAAGATTGGACCTTGAGACTACAATAGGCATTATGGGCTTATAGAACCGCTTACAGAACCCCTATAGGCACAACTCCATTCAAGTTGGTTTATGGAAAATCTTGTCACTTACCCTTTGAGCAGAAACGTAAAGCCTATTGGGCCATCAAAGCCCTTAATATGGATTACTTAGTAGTCGGTGACAAGCGCATTCGCGAGATCCATGGGTTAGAAGAACTACAACGCGGTGCTTATTAAAAAAATGCCATTATTTATATATAAAGAACTAAAGCATGGCATGAAAAAAGACTTGTAAAAACATAATTTAACATAGGCGACCTTGTACTTCTCTTTAATTCTAGATTGTGGTTTTTTCCTGGTAAGTTATGCTCAAGATGTACTGGCTCTTATGAGGTCACTAAAAATCCGAGACCATTTATGTAGTCATTTCATAGTAAATGGATAATGGTTGAAACACTATAACGGAGGTGACATCCCTACCTATTACTATGTCCATATTCTGATCAAACCACCAATTACTACTTCTACGATGTGAGTTCTATAATGGTTGATATAACGACATTAAACAAGCATTGTGTGGGAGGAAACCCACAACCATTTTATATCTATTACTTTATTATTTTTGTCTTACTTTAAATTATTTCCAAAAGGTGAATTATTTAATCTATTATTTGCTTAATATGACTGACTTGTGTGATGTTTATGTTTCAGGTTTCAGATTCATCCCTCTCCATAGCATATTATCTACTAACCATATTTTCCAGGATGCAAAGCTTCAAAGATATGCATGTTGTGTTCAGAGATGATACTCAGACGAAATGACATGTGGTCCTTTCTGAGCGACCATTGTTACCAGCCATATATCCTGACCCCAACTTCCTAGAAGCCTTAGGTCTTGAAGCAAGTGTGTGATACCTTTTCCACCAACTTCAATGGGAGGATATTCTAATGCCATGAATGTTACCTACAGACACCTCACCCTAGAATTTATTAGCTCACTCACCTATGAACCTTACATTGGTAGAGGATTCAAAAGAGGTCATATTAACTTCAGACTGTTTGGAAATGAGTACACCTTTAACCATAAGGATTTTGTTAACCTTCTAGGATTTCAGTAAGGCCTTGATGCTATGCCTGAACTCCCTGTTGGTGATTTCACGCAAGATGAGCTTGATAAGTTTTGGAGTGATATCACGGGTGGGGGAGGCCTTGACCCATCCACCCAGCTTTCAAACCGCATCCATAACCCAACTTTTAGATACTTCCATATGATCTTATCCCAAACCTTCTTTGGGAAGAGTGAGACCGATGACCATGTTAGTTTTGAGGAGATCTTTATGCTCCTTTGTAACACCCAGTCACGTCCTGCAGCCTCCGGAAATTTCCTAATTGATAACCTTAACCTTACTGCCAGATCCTCCGAGGGACCTATACATGTAGGAGGAACAATGACACACACAGCCTATGCCTTAGGTCTCATTAGCAAATTATCTCACATGATCGCCTATTGTGGTTGTACCTTAATTGACCTGAACCATTTCTTGGACCGTAGCCTAGTGATGATAGTCTTTTTCAGTCTCGTCCATTATAAGCTCCTGATAGACAATGAAACTATCCACTACTTTGGTTTACCACACCCAACAAGAACAAATGTCCATAACAAAGAAAATTGGTCATATGCCTTCGAAGCCCATGATGAGACACTTGATAGACCCAAGACCCCTCATGTTCCTGAATACTACCCTGCACCTCTCTCCGAAATGACCACAGTTTATTCCTCTAATGTTAATTTGCAGCGGTGCGATGTTGACTTTGAGCTCAACACTATGCGCAAAGAGATGGTTTCCCTACGAGAAGATCTTATTGAACTAACTTTATAGATTGAGGTCTCAGATGCTACGCATGCCATAGAGACAAATTACCTTTATTAGGAAATCTATAGTCTCTGACGCCATCTAGCAGAGGCACGGGGTGCCCGACGCATATCACTTTAGACATGTTTCCATTATTATGATTAGATTTATTTCTGCAACTTAGATTTATTTTCGCAAATTAGATTTAATTTCCGGCATTCAATATTACATACATTCATGCAGTTATCTCGGTACTTTGCATGTAATACACTTATTATGCAATTATATCAGTATTATGTGTAGCGGTAAATTCATGATCATCAAGCTATGGATAAGCAAGACATCAAATAACAAGAGTCACCATAGCGCTTTTATTATTTCCAAGGAAAAGGGGAAAAGTACGAACAAAACCCATAAATATGAAGTTTTCAAGTCAAAACTAATAAAATTCCAGAGATTACAGGTAAGGGGGTTGGTTACACAGAGGGAAGGTGTTAGCAACCAAAGTATCCTATGTACTCCTAGAGAGCCCTTTCTTGTGTGCATATGTATTTTGTACAAATGATGTTTGCGAGCAAATAGAATGGGGGGATGAGAAAAGAATGCATTAATTATATTTTTGTGTTTGACAAGACCTTCAGACTTGTGCCTACGTACCAACATAAAAATGAGGGATCAAAACCTCGTAGTTTGTGATACAAATTTCAAAATGTGAGCTTTTCTTTTAACAAAAATTAGGTTTGAAAGGGACAAAGGCCTAAAAATGGTTTGAATGAGTTAGTTCTTTTTGGATTTTGAAGTCTTTAAGTCAAGTATAGTTAAGTTTATTTACATGTTTATTTAAGAAAAGAAGTTTAAAATGCAATGGCATAAGGCCAAAGTTTCTAGTTTACAAAATGGTCTAAGTTTAGAAAAAACAAGTACAAACAAAGAAGTTTTTAAAAGGAGGGAGAGATTTTGAAATTAAAGAAGTGGGGAGGAGATGAAGAGACTAATCCTAAGCATAAATTTAAAAGTTAAGAGTTGAAAAGCTCTGACCAATGGGCTGTAATCTAATAGACAAGAATGTCATATAAAACCCCAAATTCCCTTGGATATTAGAATCAAGCAACAAACAATGCACACAATATTAACTTGAAGAGCAAGGCATCAAATAAAGATAGCCACATCCAAGTTTAGCAACTCCATGATCTTCTTCAATTTTGCCCATGAAGTAGATGAGTTCCACAATGCCATAAGTCACAGGTTCAAAATAACAACTTCACAATGATCATGTTACAGATGAATTCAAAATAATGCATTAAATTAAATATGGTTTGTCAAATTCCTAAAACCTCATCAAAACACCAAAAAAATAGCCATGAGATTTATCATAGGTCAAACAAGGTCAAAGGACTTTGGAGAAAAAATTTCAAAATTTTTAGAGACTTAAAAGTATTTTTAAACAATTAAAAATAATCACAAAATCAATTAAATTGTGAAAAATATTAATAATGATCCAAAAATAATTTTAATTTAAAATATGAAAGAGGAATTTATTTAAAAAAATTTGGTGAAACTCTCATATTTTTTGGATCAATATTAAAATTAATATGAATTAATTAAAATAAAAGGAATAAAATGAAAATAAGAAAATATAAAAAAAAACGTGGACCACTTGATCTCCCTCATTATTTGAGGTGGCAGATCAAGTGGTCCTCATCATGCTTTCCACCATAGTCACTAGTCAACGCGTAACACAAGTGGTATTTACAAGCAACACACGAGATTAAACCATTTTGAATTGATCACGTGGCTCAGAACCTGTCCAACACATCATCGACGCTAAACCTCTGGTCACCTTCTCAGTCCAACATCGCCAGACTAGTTCAGTCATCACCATCACATAAATGAAAAAGGAGGACATGATCTGAAAGAAAAAATGGCATAGAGCATGAATCTGACCTCAATTTCAACAAACTCCAAATATATAGAAATATATGAGGAGTTGAATTTTGAGTTGTGTCAATTGAGTTTCTTCGATTTGACCTCAAAGTAACTCAATCTTCTTGCCTACATCGGTACGACTTTAGACAACCAAAGATCCAAGAGAATTGTTGAGAATTGAGTGAGAATCGAAGAGAAGAAAATTTCTGGAAACTACCTTAAATGTTGTGCAGAACTTATTCTGCCTTGCTTCAATTCTTATTTGATCTTGCTCCAATGACCTGCAGAAGTGCATTAGGAATGGAAAGAAGCTTTGGATCCTGAAGTTTTTGAATCTCCAAACAGTGAGATTCAAACTCTATTTTCAAGTGAAATTATCAGGTTTTCCTTTGAATTGTGAGGGTTTGAAGAGAGCGGGAAAAGCTGGCACACAAGGATCCTTTCAAATGAGCTCAGAGGGTCCATATTTATAGCATTTGGGAGTGTTATTTGCACACTTGAATTTTCTTCCAAATTTGAAAATGTCATGCACAAGCTTGCATGGGCGTGTATAGGCCCATGAAGCAATCCAATTAGGTCGAAATGCATTTGAAATGAGGTTAGAATGAAGCTTGAATGGCAAGGCAATGTTATATGATCATTTGAAATTTTATTTCCACCAATGATGCATGCCTGTTAAACCCATGCGCAGCCCTAGCAAACTTTCTGAGTGTCAAGCCATATACCTCAATGTTCCACCTTACTAAACGTTTTATGTGAGCTCTAAATGAGAAAAGTGTCTTCATCAAAGTTGTACCTATTTCAAAGGCCTTCAAAATGGTCACCCATTTGACATCATTTGGGTTTAGAATGAGAGAGTTATGCATTTTTGAAGTTAGGGAAAATCACTTGTTCAATGGTATTGGTCCAAAATGACCTATAATGTATCCTCATATCACATGCTCATAAAGGTTGATTTAGCTGTCACTCAAAACATCAAAGTTGAATTAAACATCTTGAATTTCATTGTGCAAATTGGAAATCTTTCATCTCATGAAAATTGAGAATGTTAGGGCCTTTGGAAGTTGACTTTCAAATTAGGGTTTAGACAAAATGACCTATAATGTTTCAACATAGAAAATAACTTTCCAAGCAAAATTAACTCTAGACTTCAACATGAAAGTTGTTTGGAATGTCATTTATAGTAACGTTTATTTTGGAATCATTTTCATGTGGTGAAAACTGTAGGAGATAGGATCTAGGGAGACCCGGTTTTGATCAGATGAACTCCTATGGCCAACCACCATCAACCATCTTGGTAACTTGCAATTCTCTTGACTTTTTAGGCTCATGGTAGATAACATATGCATAAGATGATGAATTTTAGAGTGTCCTTTGAGAAATTTGATCAATTGGTGAGGAAGCTTGTTGAAGAAGTTACTCAGGATACCCAGACAAACTAGGGTTTCCAAGGAAAATCAACTTCAAACTCTTGAAGAAAACTTGATCAAAATAACATGTTGAGATCATGGGGACTCATACATGATGCTTAGAGACATTATGGATCATTCCTTGGTTGTGCTCTTAGCAATGAGGGTCTTAAACCCTAGATGTGAACTTGATATATCAATAGTGATCATGCCCTACCTACAAAAGAGTTAGGCAAATACAAAGACATATTTTTGGTATTTTGGTTAGTAAAATGATAAATATACAAGTATGATTCAATCACAGGGTGCTTGGTGATCTCTCCCAAAACAAACCCAATGAAAGAGGGGTAATGAGGATGCCAAGGTATGATCCAAATGCTTATGCATATGATGAAATTGCATGAGGGATCTTAGGGTCAAAATTGGGGTCTTACAGCTGCCCCTATTTAAGAACATTCTAACTGAGGAGGTGAAGGTTAAAATCTTCGTATCGACTCAGTAGAATAGGCTTAAATAACAACATATAGAAACAAATTTTGGTCCCTAAGAGACCTCATGATGCGTATGATATGAATGTAAAAGAAAATTCTTTGTGGGGAAATGTTTCCACAAAGGAAAAGAAATCAGAGTGACCGAAAGTCCGCAGGAGTATAATGGATTTCGTAAGGAAAACTCACTAGGGAGACAGAGACTCTGAGGGATAAAAAGGGTTATGCGTAGGCCAGGCTATGACTTGAAAACTGCTGGGAGACTATAGGAATTCCATAAAATGGAAAGACTCAATCGGGGAAACAAAAACGTGTACAGGGGAAACGAGTAGATCAGGATAAAAGTGTCATACTTGAATCATGCAGGAACAACGATTTCACTAAGGAAATACACACTCAACTCAACTAGGGAAGAAATAAATTTCAAAACAAGAGGAGCAGAAATCTATTATCCATTACCTGTTACTGGGTAAAGAGATAATAAAAATATGACAGAGAGTTCATCCATCACTGGTTGGGATGAACATATCAAGGATGACTCACTGGGAACCGCCAGGATGGAGTATTCATTACCGGTTACTGGGTAGGAATAACCTTGTTAGGGAGAACTACAACAATAGGATTTACAACTACCAGTTACTGGGTAGAAGACCAAATATGAGAATATCTGTCACCGGTTAAAGTGAACATATCAAGGATAAACTCAAAGGAAAGAAAATCCATCATCGGTTAAGATGAGCATATCAAGGATAGACTTACCTGGTGATGTCAATGAGGATATACGTCATCGGTTAGGATGAATATATCAAGGATATACTCATTGGAAATAAAGTAGGAATTACATCTATCGAATGCTGGATAGAATACCATCAAGGAGAAAATCTGTCATCGGTTAGGATGAACATATCAAGGATAGACTCTGTGAGGAAGGAATAAGAATTACATCTATCAGTTACTGGATAGAACACCACAAGAGAGATTACCCGTCACCGGTTAGGATGAACATATCAAGGATAAACTCTGCAAAGGGGAATGAAAAGCAAGATTTACAACTACCGGTTACTGGGTAGAAGACCGCAAAGATAAGGAACCCATCATCGGTTAGGATGAACATATCAAGGATTAACTCTCTAGGGAATCATAAAAATGAATCCACTGGGAACTCCACTACGGAGAAAACAGGAGTACTTTTTCTGGGTATTGGGCAAGAAGTAGCAAACTGCAAACTAAGAAAAATATTACCAGTTTCTGGGTAATATACTCTTAGGGGACCCAAAGCATCTATCTAGGTAAGATCTAGAAAGAAACGGTCAATCAAGACTCAACCCAATGAGGATATAACTCAAGGGGAGTAATTCCATCCAGTTAATTAAATGGGGAGGAAATTGAAATAATAATCATCCACGAGGAAATAACTCAGTGGGGAAAGGAGAAAGGTTAAAGTCTTTCTGCTTAAGGGGCTGACACTCTACAATGGAGGGAGGACAAACATCAAACTTGCTTGGGGATAAAGTACTGCCATAATGGAGATAAAGAATCTCATTAGTGAATCATCGATACAATTCTCGGTCCATCCGCAAAAAAAGGAGACGACTTGCTGGAGAAGTCATATTGAACTTTGACTGGGAAAGAAGAGATCTGCTGAGAAAAAATGTTATCGAGTCTGTGGGGAATTTTAGGTCCACATCATATCAAATGTGAGACAACCATTCAGAGGATAAACAAAAATAGCTGCTCAGAAACCAGGAGGAAACTCTGACTGGGAGTGAATCAGATGGCGATAGGTGAGGAAACCAAAGTTCTACCGCAACCACGAGATCTGCTGAGGAAAATGGTTTTCAGTTGGGGAATAAACACAAATTCTGATGAGGAATAAACATTCTGCAGGGGACTAAATCAACCAACTCTACTGGCTACCCTACTGGGGAATAGCGGACAACGATTGTTGAATGTTAGAAATGCTGTTGAGGATGAAAGAGAAATTGCGCCTACTGCTCGGGGAGACCAATACTGCTCCACACTTAGGGCTTACTGCTTTCGAACCACTGATGATATTCCTTTTAAATGAAATCGACTGCTTAAAATTCAGGCTTTTATATGTTTAAGAAAAATGATTTTGATTAAAAAAATTTAATTTAAAAAATGATCATAATAAAATTTAAAACTACTTGCTGAAATAAACAAGAGTAGAAACAATTGGATAAAAGTTCAACTTTTTTTAATGGAATGGTAGCCTGTAATTGACAAGACTCCATAGATTTTTACAAAGTTGAAAAAGGTAATTTACATGGAAAAGGGTTACATTGAATACAAATGATCATTAATCCTTCCACCGACTCTTAATCTCCACTATGCTTTTAGCCGCTACTAGGGATGATGAATCATCGTCGACCGTTGTGCTCAACGTCTTCAAAATCTGAAGATCAGCAGGATGCATTTACTTACCATAATCCCTATTTTTTGCATAAATTTCCCTAAGGTGGGGTATTCAATTTATCGGGATAATTTTTCTGTTTTATGTCTCTAACTTTTGCCTGGATCGCCCTTTCGGGTTTTCAATCCACCGTGACGCTCATTTTTGCCTAAGCCGCCCTTTCAGGTTTTCAACTTAGCGAGTTCTTCTTTTCTTTTTAGGCGAAGTATTTCTTGACTGCATATGCGTTCGCAGGACGAGTGAACTCTTCACCATCCATAGTTGTAAGAATCAAAGCACCGCCTGAAAAGGCCCTCTTAACAATATATATGCCTTAATAATTGGGAGTCCATTTGCCCCTAGAGTCTGGTTTGAATGATAAAACCTTCTTGAGCACAAGGTCACCTTCTCCGAACACACGAGGTCTGACCTTCTTATCAAAAGCTTTCTTCATTCTCTGCTGATATAACTGACCATAACACATGGCAGTCAATCTCTTCTTTTCAATCAAATTCAGCTGGTCAAACCTGGTTTGACACCATTCATCCTCAGTCAACTTGGCTTCCATGAGCACACGCAATGAAGGAATCTTAACCTCTACGGGGAGCACTGCTTCCATACCATATACAAGAGAGAAAGGGGTTGCCCCTGTTGAAGTACAGATGGATGTACGGTACCCATGTAAAGCAAATGGGAGCATCTCATGTCAATCCTTATGTATTACAACCATCTTCTGGATAATCTTCTTAATGTTCTTGTTCGCAGCATCAACAACCCCATTCATCTTGGGTCTGTAGGGAGAAGAATTATGGTGTGCAATCTTGAAGTCTTTACAAAGAGCTTCCACCATATTATTATGCAAGTTCGATCCATTATCAGTAATGATCTTGCTTAGCACACCATAACGGCATATAATTTGATTCTTGATAAACCGCACAACAACTTGTTTGGTTACGTTCGCATACGATGTCACTTCAACCCATTCCATGAAGTAGTCAATTGCCACCAAAATGAAATGATGTCGATTCGACGCTTTGGGCTCAATCATGCTAATCATATCAACTCCCCGCATGGATAAGGGCCATGGGGAGGAAACAACGTTCAACAATGTTGGAGGAACATGAATCTTATCCGCATATATTTGACAGTTGTGGCATTTCTTCACAAACTTGCAACAATCAGATTCCATTGTTAGCCAATAGTAACCTACTCGCCACATCTTCTTCGCCATAACATGCCCATTGGAATGAGTACCAAAGGAACCTTCATGGACTTCAGTCATCAACAAGTCTACTTCGTGTCTATCCACGCATCTGAGCAGAACCATATCGAAGTTTCTTTTGTACAATACATCACCATTCAGGTAGAAATTGTCGGCTAATCTCCTCAAAGTCTTCTTATCTTTCAAAGATGCTCCATGCGGGTAAATTTGACTTTGGAGGAAATACTTGATGTCATAATACCACGGCTTCTCGTCTTTGATCTCTTCAACAGCAAACACATGAGTTGGCCTATCAAGCCGTATCACAGTCAAATTGGGAACCTCATTCCAATACTTCATTACAATCATTGATGTCAGCGTTGCAAGAGCATCTGCCATCCGGTTTTCATCTCGAGGGATGTGATGAAACTCAACCTTTGTAAACAAAAGTTGAAATCCTCCTCTCATAGTCTCTATATGGTATCAAACCGAGTTGATTCGTCTCCCATTCACCTTTGATCTGATTCATAACCAAAGCTGAATCTCCAAAGACATCTAAATGCTTAATTTTGAGATCAATGGCCTCTTTGAGCCCCATAATGCAAGCTTCATATTCTTCCATATTGTTTGTACACTTGAAAGTCAATCTAGATGTAAATGGAAAATGCGTGCCTTGAGGAGTAATAATCATTGCCCCAATGCTATTACCATACTGATTAACAACTTCATCAAATACCATGCCCCAACGGGAACCAGGTTCTAGACCTTCGTTAAGCAATGGTTCATCATAATCTTTCATTTTCAAGTATAAGATCTCTTCGTCAGGAAAGTCATATTGAACTGACTGGTAATCTTCAATCGGTTGGTGAGCTAAATGGTCAGCCAAGACATTACATTTGATCGCTTTCTGAGATCGGTATTCAATATCATACTCTGATAACAACATCTGCCAACGGGAAATCCTCCCAGTTAAAGCAGGCTTCTCAAATATATACTTGACTGGATCCATTTTGGATATCAACCAAGTGGTATGATTCAACATATACTGACGCAGATGTCATACCCCAATTTTGTCCGGGCATTTTAAATTTTCGTAAATTTCATTTCATTTTTTATTTTGCATCATACGCACAGCATGACATGTATTTCATTATGAATAATACCTAAAATATCAGTTAGAATAAATTTATTAAAAATATAGACAAATCGGTTGAATCATTTCTCAAGGACTTGCAAAAATCAGCTGGTAAAAAGTTTCAAAATTAAAATTGCAGACACCAGTATTATTAATCTACGGTTCACGTAGTTTAACCTGGTGTGCTCGTCATATTTTTTAGCGGTTGTTTCGGCTGCGTTTTGACCCGCTTGAGCCTTTTAACCGATGCAAATTTATTTCAGAATTTGAAGAAACGCTGTATTTTTTCAATAAGTATATTTTGTACTGATCATTTTAGTGTGCCCGACTTAATTTTTCAGGCAAATTTTTGCCTGACTTTTATTCATTGTTAGTCATTTTAATTTTATTCTTTCGCCCCAATATTCAAGTTAAATAAATAGGAATTTCCTTGTTTTCATTTTACTTTTATCATATTTATTTAGGAGGTTGTGAACTTTTATTTGAATCTATTGATTTAATCCCATTTAAATCAATCGAATCATTTTTAAAAAAAGAGAGATAACTTTGCGATTTTGATTGATTTGTTTAAATCATTTAAATCAATTTTTTAGGAAGTTGTCAATTTTGATTGAAAAAAGATAACTTTGAAATAGAAGCCCCATATCCATTTCTATCCTCCAATAAAAATCAAATAATAGTATTTTAAATTTATTAAAAAAATGATAATAAATCATTGCCAGCTATAGACAGGTGATGGAGAAAGATTCCAAAATAATAACCAACGGATTTTCTCACACACGCGGACACGTCTCCCTCTCACCACTAAATACCAATTACCTACCACTCTCATTAAGATCTCTTTCTCTATCCACTTAAAAAAGGTCTCTCATCTCTCTGCACAGAAAAAGAGAATCTCCCACACACTACCCACTCAAAAAAATTCTCTCTCTCTCTCTCTCTCTCTCTCTCTCTCACCAAAAGAGAAAAAGAAAAAGAGAATAAAGAGAAAAATAAAAATATGGACTCTTCCTCTTCTTCCACCTTCACTTCAATAACCCACATTGTCGCCACAACCGCCTTTCTTCTTAAAAAAAAACGATCTCCGACGAAAGCCGGTACGATACGCCGCGCGCAAGGACCCTCATCGCCGCTCGACCCATCGCTCCTACAATCCTCAACTACTTTCGGTGCACTCCGTCACAACCACCGGCGACACCCGCTTAACCGCTACATCTTCGACCTCCGCCGCTCCACCTCCGCCTCTCAACGTCTCGCTCTGACCACCCTTTGCCGCGTCCACCAACAGCCACAACAACAACAACACGACAACGGTAACGCTTTGAAACGATTTTTTTTCCTCTCTTGTACAGTTCTGTTTCAATGCTTTCTCGTTTTCGTTTCTAGTATGCTGTTGAACGTAGGGTTAGAGTATCGGGGTTTGTTATCGTCTCCACAGGGATTATGTGAAATTGCCGCCGGTCGACAGTTGTTAAGTTCTTAACTTATAGTAACAAGGGGGTTTTTAGTTTTCGGTTACGGTAGCTTGCATGAAAAGTAAGAAATTACGGTAAAAGTTTTGGTTTTACGGTTTGAGAAAGATTGTCAAAGTTAGGGTTCGACGATCACTTTGCATGCATATGTTCGATCAAACAAAACTCATAAACTCCATTAGATGATAAACACATCCACAAAGTCCTCCCAATGTGTTTATCTCTAACACACATTGTGGGTTTTCCCATTTTGATCCATTGTTGATCTCTCAAACAATCTATCAAAATGACAACTTTTAGGTTTAACTTTTTAGTGAACAAACTCATTCAATACTATCTCTAGCTAAAGAACAAGGATGGATGAAAACCTAGGTCAAGAGTTGGAAAACACCTTTCAATAATAAACCAACACAAAGAGTTATCAATAAAACAAGGTTTTCACCATATATTCATCATCAAAGAGTTTACAAATGAAGATCAATCCATTTACATACAAAGCTTATGATCATCTACATCTAACCTTGACAAAATGAAGGACTTAGCTACTCATTTTCATGGTAGCTTGCACAACAAGTTTCGGAAGAAGGTTGATCAACATCCGAGTCGAAGAATCAAGATTGGATGGGAATCCACCTTCTTTTTGTAAAATATTATCAAGAGAAGAAAAAGAATGAGAAAAAGGGGTTTCTAAACCAAAAACAAGTGAAAAGATGATCCCAAGAAAAATGAAGATAAAAGACGTTGTTCCAAAAAGTAGCCCCTGCTACTTATAGTACTGGTTACTGAGTTGTCATGCTCGCTAGGCGAGCAGAATGGCTCGCCTAGCGAGCCTTAAAATAGGCCACCAGAAGAGCCTACGCCCAGAGGAATCTTCCAAGTCCAGTTTGCATATGTTCGCTAGGCGAACAATCCTTCGCTAGGCGAAGCCCACGCTTCTCTCATTCGCTCCAGCGAGTCTTGATGAATTTGCTACTGGAATTGCTCGCTACCTGCTCGCTGGATGCTCGCCTAGCGAATGTTGATGATTATGCCACTGGAAGTGGTCGCTACTTCCCTCGCCACAACGAGTTTTGATCATTTTGCTACTGTAAAAATCTGGGAGTGTTCACTGGAATCTCGCTGCATGCTCGCCTAGCGAGTACCTCGCTACCTTGATCGCCTAGCGAGCTTGCTGATGTTTGCTTTCTTTCTTGGTTCCTTTGCCATCTTTCTTGTGCCTTAGTTTTCTACTCTTTCATGCCTAATTCCTGCACAATAACTGTAAGACCCTAATTTTGACCCTAAGATCCCTCATGGCATCATAACATTGCATTTGCATAGCCTCAAGGATCATGAGCATCTTGGTTCCCTTTGCCTTTGGGTGGGACTCCTTGTGATTGGTTTGAGATCACCAAGCATGCTTGAATTATACATCATTGTTTCTCTTACTTTTGTTTACTAAAAAAAATATAAAAATAAAAAAATAAAATAAAAAGAAAAACGAAAAAAAAAATTAAAAATAAATAAATAAATAAATAAAATATAACAAAAAAAAATTTGGACTTGGGCCTCTCTCATTTGAGCCCACAGGTCCACAAAAACCAGGTTATAAATTCAGAGTTTCAGTGAAACAAAAGGAGATTCCATTCCTATTACCCTGGCAGGAAAAAGAAAGTGAGAGAAGAGCTAACAGAGAACTCAGATCAGCCTCCAAGCCCTGAAGGGAACTCAACTGCACAGAATCACCTCTGCCTCAAATAAACCCTAAAGATCGTTTTGTAAACCTCACGGGTGCAACTCAATTTCAATCAAGCTCTCCAATCAGGTTTTCCTTATTCCATAATTTTATGCTCTTAATTTGAATCATCTGAGGGTATGAGGTATTATGGGTGAATTTGATACCCTTTTGATGCATGTGTTTGACAGGAGGTTTAGGCCTCCTACCCTTGGTTGCTTTGTGTGAGCTTTTTTTGTGAATTTTAATGGCATGATTCATGTGGTTACATTTTGATTTGGGGGCAACTCTTGATTACCCTATCTTGTTTCTCTAACCTGTTTGTTGAGTTTTTTTTGTGAGGGCTCACATGACTCTTGCAGAGATGGCCTGGTGTTCCACTTTATTTGTGGGATACCACCTGGAGGTTTATTCCGATTACCTGTGCTTAGTGGCTTGAGATATTTGTTTGTGACTGCTTATTCCAAAGGATGGGAGCTACTTGGATCATCAATACGATCTCAAGAGGGGAACTCCTAATGTGGTTTTATTTTCTTTTCCCTTATCTCTTGTATGTTTAGGAATTTAACCCTTTTTTTTTTTCTCCCCATTCTAACCCAAGCCAAAACTTTTTGTGCAAACAATAACTTTTGTTTTCAACATTAGAAACCTAAGCCTTATGCTTTTGATTTTCAAACTTATTTTTCATAACACTTATTTTGAATTGAACCTTTTAATCCACTTTAACCATATTTTTGTAAATACTTTTAATTGGCAAATATAACCCATTCAAATACTTTTTGTGGTTTTAATGGCCACCTTCTTAATCAAACCTTTTTTTTTATAACCATTATCTATTAGATTTGAGTTATCCTTGAGGTAGATATAATACTCACTTTTATCCTTAGTGATGGACAATGAGTCTTCTATGCTTATTATAGGGTTAACTCCTCACTAGCATGTTGAAGCTATCCTCACATGGTGGATTTGTGGTTTTAGGTTGAGTTTTCTCCCTTTGATAACAAAAGACCTTAAGGTTTTTGGACCAATAAATTCACCAACTTTTTTTTGAATTTTTTTACCCCGAACTACGAGGTTTTGATCCTAATCCTTTTTTAAGATGGTACGTAGGCAATGGGTTCATCCATTCAAACACAAAATGTAAATAAATTTGTATATTCTTTTCTCATCCCTTCAATCATGTTTGCACAAATAAATTTTCACAAAAAAATACAACCACCTTTGCAACAAATGTGAAAAGGACTCCCTAGGAGTACCTAGGATGCTTTGGGTGCCTAACACCTTCCCATTGCATAACCAACCCCTTTACCCAGATCTCTGACATTTTTACTAGTTTTTGATTCGATAAAACTTTTAGGTTTTTGTTCGCTTTCTAACCATTCCTTTGGATAAATAGAAGTGCGCTGGCGACTCGACTTTGTATGATTTACCTTGGATTTAGTCAATATCTCCAATGGTAACGAATACCCCGCTACAATAACACACAAATTAAAGGTACCAAGATCATTTCACATTGTATTGCAAATCATCAAAAGCAAGGGCGGTTTCAAACAGTTTTTCGACAAAAAGGAGTGAAAGATGCCCACATTTGATTGCTCAAATAAACACACTTTGGCATCTAACATATGCCGGTATCCGGAATTGAACTTGCCATGTTATGAGTAATGGCTGCATTTCATTTGTTTGTTTGAGGGATTTCCGGATCTGGATATTTCTATAAATAATATTATATATTTGTTTGGTTTATGAACGTTTTGATTGTTTTATAAACCAGGTCCTGAAGTAGCATTGGGTAGACTGGTTATTAATTTACGATATTAGTATTTATCACAATCTCGTCGGTAACCTCTCAAACACCACTTTCCACTGTACCAGCTACGTCACCCATATTAATCATAACCAAATCTTTTTTTAATTTCATTTGCAGTTGTGATTTGTTTTGTTTTGGTTATGAATGTGGCTGCAATTTCGTAAATAAACTCATAAAAATTGTTGTTGATTTTGTTATAGATATTGATTGAATCTTTAGTAATAAATAGTCTTTAATACTTTTTTCCGTAAGATATGTTGTGTATGTATATAGAGAGGATACTTTCGTTTCATATTATGTGCATTTAACTTTGGTTTTACTATTTTATTTTCAATAAGTTTTACATTGCCCAATGTATGTATGCTACTGGATGATTCTATCAGTTTGGAAGAATGGTTTAAAACAAGCCAAGTGGGGCGCTGCCCTTTGTTCCCAAATTCACCTTTTATTTTTATTTATTGTATTTGTTTTACTAGAATCAGTTATATCTAATTTGGGCTACGTTCATCAACTTTAAGCCCATTTACCATTTCGCACCTCCCCTGAGTGGTACTTATATTTGGATACTGTAAATAATTATGTAAATAGTTTATGTGGTTTTCTATTAGCTTTTCATGACAAATACATCGGACTTTGAATTACGGGTTCGGCGATTTTATGCCATTATACCGCCAAAATATCAATATATCAATAGAATATTTTTGCCGCATTTTGAATTTTCCTATGACATTAACCATGTTGTCATCATGCGCAAACCGGTTTATGAGCATATGGCAACTGATTCGATTCGATTATTTAAATATTCGATATTGTCACCTAATTGTTTTTCTAAATCAATTTATTAACTAAAATCTTGACTAGTTAGATAATTTCGTTAATTAATTTTAATTAATTTAATTATTTGATTACATTAATTTTTAATCGAATAATTTTGATAATTAATTTTAATTATCTTAATTAGATAACTTAATTGAATTTTAATTAATTAAATTTGTTAATTAAAAGTTGGCGAATTTATTTCACGATCGTTTCTGTACTATATTTTCATAATACAAACTCGATTCCAAACACAAATTACACAATTCTCGATTTAATCTCGAGCCCATTTTCAGAACACCTTTGTAAGTCGATTGCTTTCTAGCATCGCCATCAACCTCACATAGCTTTCTCTTGGGCTTTCTTACAATGAGACCTATTCGGTTATTAATTAATCGAGTAGAAGAACAATACACTAAAATAAAATTCATTTCATTCATAAACACAAATTTAAAACCTCGATCCAATGTCGAGTATTTTTCATCCAAATCAAATTAAAATACCTAATCACAATAGAATACCATTTCATTTGGGAACGAAAAGGGGGATGGTTTTGAGTTTTCAACTCCTCTCCTCGATTACTTAAATACGAGTTCCCTTACTTGGTTAGTCAAATAATTGTCGTTTCTCTACAAACTTCCAAACCCCGATTAAATCAAAACACTTTCATAATAAGTTAAATGAAAAGGGAGATGACTTTGAGTTTTCAACTTTTCTCCTCAGTTGTTTGAATACGAGTTCTCTTACTCGGTTAGTCAAGCAATTGTCATTTTTCCACAAACATATAACTTAATCAAATCATTTTCATAATAAATTATACAAAAAGGGAGATGGTCTTGAGTTTTCAATTCCTCTTCTCAAATACCTAGATATGAGTTGTTTTACTCAGCCATTCAAGTATTTGTCGTTCATTCTAAAATACATCAACCATAAACAACCTTATTTTCATAATCACTCAGATGAAAAAGAAAATGGTCTAGAGTTTTCTATTCCCTTTCCCGACTATTAGGATACGAGTTGTCTTACTCGGCTATCCGAGTAATCGTCATCCAACCAAAACACCTTAATTATTATCAAATCCTTTTACAATTAAGGATGAAAAAGAAAGTGGTCTAGAGTCTTCTATTCCCTTTCCCGACTATTAGGATACGAGTTATCTTACTTGACTATCCGAGTAATCGTCATCCAACCAAGAACATCTCAACACATCAAATCTATATTTTCTCGCCCTCGTGCGATCGAAACCAACCAACATAACATCAAACACATCAATTCAACTTGTCACCCCGTGTGACCAAAACTCTTTTCAAAAGAACATTGTCAGTCCTTTCTAATGCACGCAACAAACTAGTGCTAGAGCCTCCACCGAGAGTAGACAAGCCAATGTTTAGCCTTTAGAACTCCGACCTACACAGTCGTTCATAAAACAAAACACACCAATTATTCGTAGTAGCCCGAACTATGAATGCTCTGATATCCTTATTGCACCATGAGGATACGTAGGGAGGAGATTGTTGTATCTTCGTGAGCACACTAATAAAAAACCTCCCATTTTCCCCTTCTGAGGTCTTCATCCATGTCTAGTATCAACTCTAATAACTCGAAGAAAACAAACAAACATAAGTTAACACTCAAATTGCAGAATTGAACTAAAAGGTTGCCGTTGAGTACAACAGACGTGAGGGGTGCTAATACCTTCCCCTTGCGTAATCCACTCCTGAACCCGAATATGGTTGCGACGACCATTACTCTTTTTGTTAAAGGTTTTATCGATATTTTCCTATTCCTTCATTGGAATGAATAAAGTTTGGTGGAGACTCTGTTTCGAACAACATTTTTTTCCGCGTCCAATCGCGAGGGATCACATTTTTTCGAGGTGCGACAGCAGACGCTTAGTAGCCCAAGCCAATGCACAAAAAGTCTTCTCAAGCATAAAATACCAAGTCTCACAGTCGGTGAACTTCTTATTGAGGTAGTAAATTGTAAATTCTTTCTTTCCAGACTCATCTTGCTGACCAAGAACACAACCCATACTATCTTCGAGCACAATCAAATACATGATCAATGGTCTTCCTTCAACAGGTGGAGACAAAATCGGAGGTTCAAGCAGATATTCTTTGATACTATCAAAATCTTTCTGGAAATCTTCGGTCCAATCACAAGACTGATCTTTCTGAAGAAGCTTGAATATAGGCGCACATGTGGCAGTCATGTATGAAATGAATCTTGAAATATAATTCAAGCGGCCGAGAAAACCTCTGACTTGCTTCTCAGTTTGGGGTGCAGGTATCTCTTGTATTGATTTGACCTTGGCCGAATCAACTTCAATACCCTTCTCGCTAACGATAAAACCCAACAATTTACCAGAACGAACACCAAAAGTACACTTATTGGGATTCAAGCGGAGTTTATACTTCCTTAAACGCTGGAATAGCTTCAACAAATGCTCAACATGTTCCTCTTCATCAATTGATTTAGCAATCATGTTATCGACATAAACTTCAATCTCTTTATGCATCATATCATGAAAAAGAGTTGTCATTGCTCTTTGGTAAGTTGCACAAGCATTCTTCAAACCGAAAGGCATCACTCTATAACAGAATGTTCCCCAAGGTGTAATGAATGTGGTTTTCTCCATATCTTCGGGTTCCATCTTGATATGATTATATCCGGAAAATCCGTCCATAAACGAAAAGACTTTGAATTTAGCAATATTGTCTACCAACATATCAATGTGTGGTAGAGGGAAATCATCTTTTGGATTGGCTTTATCAAATCTCTATAATCAACACACATGCAGACTTTTCCATCCTTCTTCGGCACAAGCACAATATTGGCCACCCATTGCGGATACTCGGCGGTCACAAGGAAACCAGCATCTATCTGCTTTTGTACTTCTTCTTTAATCGTCACTACCATATCAGGATGTGTTCTTCTCAACTACTACTTGACTGGTGAGCATTCTGGCTTCAACGACAATCTATGCTCCACGATCTCAGAATCCAAACCAGGCATGTCTTGATAGGACCAAGCAAACACATCTGAAAACTCTCGGAGAAGATCAGTCAACCCCTTCTTAACATCTAGACACAGTCGAGACCCAATCTTGACTTCCTTCACATCTTCCTCGTAACCCAAGTTGACTAACTCAATCTGCTCTTCAAATGGTTGAATGGCTTTTTCCTTCATGCTCAAGAAGACGAGACAATTCATCACTCACATCATCATCACTTTCCTCCTCAGCCTCAAACACAGGGAATTCAAAATTTGGAGAAGGAGAAGGATCATTGTATTCAATGGGGTTAGAAACTAACCTGCATAATGATTTGATATTTTGATTTTAGAGAAGTGATTTGTGACCAAATATTATGCAGATGAACAAGTTTATTTATTTTTTTATGTTTTTTGTGATTGCCATTTTTAGAATAAAGGAAAAAGTAAAAACAAAACATCATAGATGTGGATGAATAGAATTAATTTTATTGATGATCAAATTTGGAAATGCCCAACAATGTTCACTTCTCCCTTAGGTATAGGAGAAGGAATTTTCAAAAATAGATAAAAGCAATTACTTAGATTGATGCATAATAACAGGAATATCAACAACACTCCAATTGTTGCAAGCTTTTCCATGCGTCACAAAATTGGTGCAATCTTCATCTTTGTCGTCCTCTAGCACAACAGTTAAGTGTTGTTCATTGTCATGAATGAACCCTTCGCTACAAAAGCTAAGTTGCATATCCTCTGATCTAGCAACCGACGATCCTTGCTGAAAACCCATACCGGTTTTGTTCTTGTTATCGGCGACCTCTATCATTCGCCCCCACTGTTCAACAATTCCTTCTTCAATAATCTTCCTTGCATCTTTCAATGAGAACATAGGTGCCCCAACTCTCTTTTCAACAGCAATAGACAAGGCTTGGAACGGAGTTCCAACCTCATCTTCAGCTTCAACATAAGAGAAAGATGACAGGTGGCTATCCAACAACGCCTTTTCCCCACCAACAATGACTAATTTCCCATGCTTGACAAATTTGAGTTTCTAATGCAACATGGAGGTAACAGCTCCCGCCTCGTGGATCCATGGCCTTCCCAACAGACAACTGTAGGCCGGGTGGATATCCATTACTTGGAAATTAATTTGGAAATCACTCGGACCTATCTTCACTAGAAGGTCCACTTCACCTATCACTATTTTGCGTGAACTGTCAAAAGCTTTAACGATTACACCACTATACCTCTTAGGCGCTCCTTGATATGACAACTTTGATAATGTTTACTTCAGCAGCACATTCAACGAAGATCAGGAGTCAACAAGCACATTGGATAAAGCGCCATCTTTGCAATTCATCGAGATATGCAAAGCCAAGTTATGATTCCTACCCTCCTTAGGGAGTTCTTCATCGCAGAAACTGAGATTACTATAGGAAGTGATGTTAAATACAATACGATCAAAATGATCCACCATAACATCATGTTCCATAAACGCTTGCTCTAGAACTCTTTGCAGTGCTCCTCTGTGCGCTTCTGAATTCATAAGCAGAGACAATACTAAAATCTTTGAGGGGGTTTGGAGCAGCAGCTCCACCATATTGAACTCACTCTTCTTTATTAACCGAAGTACCTCATCATCATCCTTAGTCTTCAAATTGTTGGATTCACCAGACTGACACTTTGAAGCACTAACTTGATCTGCTGCAGGCACTTCCACTTACTTACCAACTATCGAATCTTCCACATCTTTTGGGAACACCGGCCCAAGCACTCGACCAATACGGGTCACCTTGGTAACATCAACAAGGAACAGCCTATTGATGCGTACGGGACTGCACCTGCTAACCGTATGACCAACGGTGATACCGATCTCTGGCTGATGTTCTTACGGTTGCTGCTATCATATTGAATCACCACTTTCTCAGGATTCTTAAACATAGGAACAATCACATTCACGTCGTCATCTACGTGACGGGATTGTACAATCTGGATCATACCCTCATCCATCAACCGTTGGATGTCCCTTTTCACAATCTCACAACCTCTTAGGTTAACACTGCAGATAGAACAACCATGATGGTCATGCTCACAATCGCTTACCAAACAAATATCCTTGTGCATCGTCACCAAGTACCTTCGAATAAAACGGACATCAAACACTTTGAACTCCCCAGGGCATCCATTTACCATGTTGACAGATGAATTTCCATGAGTGGGCAGTGGGTTAGCTTTCACGTTGGATGTGCGGTCTGTAGCGGGGTATTCGTTACCTTTAGAATTATTGACTAAATCAAAAGTAAATCATATAATTTGAGTTGCCACCGCACTTCTATTTATACAAAGGAATGGTTAGAAAGCAAACAAAAACCTAAAAGTTTTATCGAATCAAAACATCCTAGGTACTCCTAGGGAGCCCTTTTCATACTTGTTGTAAGGTTGGTATTTTGTGAAAAATTGTTTGTGCAAACATGATTGAAGAGATGAGAAGAGAATATACAAGTTAATTACAATTTGTGTTTGGATGGATAAACCCATTGCCTACGTACCATCTTAATAAGGTTAGGATTAAAACCTCGTAGTTCGGGGTAAAAATCTCTAAACAAGTTGGTGAATTGATTGGTCCAAAAGCCTTAAGGTATTTTGTTATCCAAGGGAGAAAACTCAACCTAAAACCACAAATTCACCATGTGAGGATAGCTTCAACATGCTAGTGAGGGGTTAACCCTATAATAAGCATGGAAGACTCATTGTCCATCACTAAGGATATAGGTGAGTATTACATCTACCTCAAGGATAACTCAAACCTAATAGCTAAAGGTTATGAAAAGTTTTTGATTTAAGAAGTGGCCATTGAAACAACAAAAGTATTTGAATGAGTTACATTTACCGATGAAAAGTATTTACAAAATACGGTCAAAGTTGACTTAAAGGTTCAATTCAAAATAAGTGTTATGAAAAGAAAGTTTGAAAATCAAAAGCATAAAGCTTAGGTTTCTAATGTTTAAAAGAAATGTTAATGTTTGCACAAAAGTTTTGGCTTGGGTTAGAGTGGAGGGAAGAAGAAGAATGGCTAAAGTCCTAATCATACAAGAGATGAAGGATAAGAAACAAGACCACAAATGGAGTTCCTCTCTTGAGATCATATTGATGATCCAAGTAGCTCCCATCCTTTGGAATATGCAATCAAAATAAGTGTAAGCTTCAAGCAATCAACATTATCAAACAAGCTCTTAGAAGGTCCCCAATGTCTCTTGTATCTTTCACTTTGGATGAACATGGCAATGGTTCTTCAATTTGGCTCAAATAGGATTCCCTAGCACAAAAGCACACACATCAAAGAGTTCTATGAAGTAAATCAAGAATGGATAAGAGTGAGTTTAGAGAATTGGTCTTTCTAATCCATCTTCCATATTAATGTCCTTTTACTCCAATTTTGCATAGGGAATGTCCTAGAAACTAAGTCGATTTGTCCATTTTTGCATTTGGTCCACAACAATCAAAACAAAACACAAGCACAATAATATATACACAATTATGTGCTCAAGTGAGCAAAAGGCAAATTGCATTAACATAAACATGTGCTCAAATGAGCAAAGGAAAAAGCAAATGAATAATATGTACAAGAATAGTAAATTGCATAAATGTAAAGTGCAAGAATTAAATGTTAATGGTTAATGGTTAGTGTTAATAGTTAGTGTGCCATAAGGAAAATTTAGCGCTATGTTAAGCAATCGTAATTGGACTTATGTAGAAGTCACAACTACCAGAGGCCGGTCAATAATAATGTAGGCAACAACACAAGCTAGAGGTCTTGATTAGTGAATCAAACTCCAACAACTTGCCATGCCAAAAAAGAAAATGAGAAATGATCTTGTATTGATTTAGGTTCTTTGCATGATTTAGGAAGCAACCTATCCTTAATGCAAAGCCATTCACTTGATCCATGATCAAGATGAAATAGATTTGAATCAAGAAAGGTTAAACTTCCATGTATCAATGCTAACCAGCAATCTTTAACTCATTGATCAAAAAGAAAAAAGAAGAAGAAGAAGAAGAAGATGAAGAAGAAGATGAAGAATTAAAGTGCATTAATAGAAATGGAATGAGATAATCAACAAGCATTGACCAAAGATAGAGAAGATCAAGGTCAAACAATAGAAAACAGAAGCAAAATGAATATTAGAAGTCAAGAAACAAATAAAATATTTTTGGTATTTTTTAATATTAAAATAAAACTTGAATTAATATAATAAAGAAAGGTCAAACTTCAACCTCACTTCAAAATCAACTTTGAAAAGTCCAAGTGAATTATCCCAAGTTTGACAAAAAATTTCAGCACTTTTAAAAGTCAGAAACTATTTTAAATCAATTAAAAATGCATAAAAATAACCTAATTGAATTAAAATCTCAAATATATCTCAAATCAATTAATGAATTGATGAGAATATTTTTCATAGGTCTATCATCATTCAAACAGGTTGGAAAAATATTTTTCTATTTTTTGAATATAAAAAACTATTTTAAATGAATTAAAAATAACCAGAAAAGAGAAAATTATTAAAAAAATATCAAATGATAAAATAAAAAATATTAAAAATCATTTTTAGAAAGTAGAAATTAAAAGGAGAAGAATGAAATAGGTCCCATAATTTTTGGACCAATAATGAGAGAGATATGAATTTTTAAAATGAAAGGGAATTAAAATAATAAAATGAAAATAGAAAACAGAAAATAGAAATTGGAAAAAAACGTGAGCCGTCTGATGATGATTCTTTAATTGACGTGGATCATCACACGACTCAGAAGCGCGTGTTCACCATACACGCTGGTCAAACGTGACACACCAAGCCATTAAACAGGTCATAACAGGTCATATGAACTTCATGATTTTCAAAAATTGAAAGCACATCAATGTTGCCTTTATGCAGAGGACTCCAGATCACACAACAACAATAAGAATTGAACATTATACAAGTAGATTCGAAGAAGATAACAATTGGTATGAACCTTTGATTTGCAAGGCTTTGAGTCACAATTCTTGGATGCAGTTTCTTACAGTTGACACTATAGATCAAGGAGATGAAGGTTTAGCAACTTTAAGATCTGAAAATTGATCAATGAAATCAAAACTCAGATCTGAAAAATTTGAAGAAAAATGGATTAGTTCCTTTAGTGATGGCTGGGATTTCAGTTGAGCAGCAATTGGGGTGCCATTAGGTTGAAGAATTGAAGAGCATTGGCCTTGTATTTATAGGAGAAGCAAGCTGAAATGCATGATCAAAATGCTTGCATGAATGGAAAGGGCCTCCATGTAACACCCCAAAATTTGCCCTCCTCATTCATGCATTCATTTAGCATTTCATATTGTATTTCATCATGTCAATCAGAATTTTTAAAAAAAAAAAAAAAAAAAAACGAAAAAATAAATAAATAATAATAATATTAATAATAATAATTTTTTACAAAAAAAAAAAAATAAATAAAAATAATAATAAATAAATAAATAAAATATAATAAAAATTTTTGGACTTGGGTCTCTCTCATTTGAGCCCACAAAACCATGAAATTCAGTCTATAAATACCAAGGCTTCACTTGAGAAAAAGGAAGAGAAGCAAAATACTCTGAGGTTTCCTTGGAACAAAACCCTGGACAAAACCTGAAGAGAAACCTGACAGAGAATTCAGAGCAGCCTCCAAACCCTGAAGGGTCTCACGGGTGCAACTCAATTTCAATCAAGCTCTCCCATCAGACTCTTGCAGAGATGGTTTGTGTGGTTTTCCCACTTTATTTGTGGGATACCCCCTGGAGGTTCATTCTGATTACCTGTACTGACTCGCCTTTCTTTGATGGCATTAGCTTGGGAGATCCCTGGGTTTCTTACTCCTTTAATTGCTGTTACTTCGGATCTTTATCCGTGTGGTACTTTTACCTCTTTTCCGCATTTTATCGCTTTCTTAGCTGGAAGACCTCGATAGGAGGCATTTGTTTTCTTTTGTTTATTTACTTCTGAGCCCCTTGTTGGCACATTTACTTTATACATGTTTGTTTTGTATGTGTTCGTATCCCTGCAGGTAGCGCGGTTCCTTCGTCAAGGACTGCCTTTTTGCCCTTGAGCATCCCAAACCCTAAAACCCAAAGCAACACGTTAACTCCTTCTACTACAGGCGAATAAGTCTCCAAAGGTCGAGCATCCGGTAGATTGCGTAGTGACGTCGTTCGTCCAAAACCCAATCCATAACCCCGTAGTTAGCCGAACTACGGCTTGCTCTGATTCTCATTCCAGATGAGATACGTAGGCATAAGACGCGATGTCTTAGCGAGCACACATCCCCCAACGCATAGGTCAGCCGAGCTACGAAGACTCTGATTCTCATATTCAGATGAGATACGTATGCAGCGGATGCGACATCCGCGCGAGTCATTTCTCTTAACCTTTTTAGTAAATAAGCACATTAGATAAACTCACACCCTTTAGACGAAAACTACAAAAGTGGATCCCGTTGAGTACTACGGATACGTAGGGGTGCTAATACCTTCCCTTCGCATAACTGACTCCCGAACCCAAGATTTGGTTGCGAGACCCCATCTTGTCCTTTCCTTTTTCAGGTTTACTTCGAGCGTTTCCTTTCCCTCCTTTGGGATGAATAACGCACGGTGGCGACTCTTTTGTCATTTTCTTTCGCCGGTTGTTTTTTGCGCACTGTATTTTTCAGGTTGCGACAGCTGGCGACTCTGCTGGGGACTAAGAAGTTGACCTCTTGCTGGTCCATCTTCCCTAAGCGAGTCCCTCCTAGCTTGTGTGATTTCTTGTTTATTGGGTGTTCATGCTTTTGTACATTTATTTGCTTACCTGCTTGCATGCATCTGTTGTATCTATTGGATCTGTTTGTTTGTTTGTTGGGATGGGATGTTCTATGAGAGATAAGCCCATTACCCAGGCTTGAGTGTACACACAAGTTTTAGAGTGGATGATCATGAGGCTTGCGTGGCATGTTGCTACGTTAAGTCGTTCGTGAAGAACCACACCCAGACGAGGTTTCTTTTGGATATATTATGTCCTACGGATGTTCCGTAACTACATGGTGTTCCTCTAGAAATCGTCGACTCTAGTGACCATTTCCCGAGAACTCAGTCGAGGCCTCTCCTCCGAGACGTGATTATGTTAGCTCTGGTGGGCGCATTCTTGCTGATCAATCCGAGGACGCCGAGACTGGGAACTTGCTTTAGGATGTCCTGTTGAGGGGAGTCAGTGGAGGTCTTTTATCCCGTAATAATGCCAAACCTTCAGTGGTAAACGTATTATTCGCGACTGAAGGGCTGAAGCTGACGAACTTCTGTTCTTAGAACCTACTAGTGAGGGGTGGGCTAAATTCAGGAAACCTTAACCTCCAACCAACCCGGTTTTCTGGAGCAGAGTTTTGGTCTTGTATTATATTCCTCAGTGAATTTCTCTCCAGGAAGTGCAACCTGACAGATGTTCAAGCGGATCCATCAATTCTGATTGACATGCCTTTGCATTGCATAACATCATCTGCATATTTGCATCCAACATCTCATGCTTATTCATTTGCAGGGTATTCCCTTTCAAAACGGGGGTGCCTTAAAACTGAACAAGCAGTGCATCGCATACCATGCATATTAACCCTTGTCTGTTTTGCAGGTGTCACCGCCGTGTCTAATGTTTGTTCCCTGAATCAGGCAGTTATTGGTCCCAAGCGAGTTCACAGATACCCGACAAAGGAAAACCGTCCACGACTAGCGATGGACCAAGTACAGAAAGAGCTGGCTGATATGCGTGAAAGGATGGATCAGTTCATGACATTAATGACTGGTATGGCAGCAGGTCAAGAAAAGCTGAGGGAATTGGTTGGGCAACCGAGGCCTGAGGTGGAGATACTAAATGCTGAGGGAAACCCTGGTAACCCTGGGAACGCTGATAACCCTGTGAACACTGGTAACGCGGGTAACGCAAATGCTGATGAAAACCCGGGTAATGTTGGCAACACAGGGAATGTTGGAAATGGTATTGGCGGAAGGTACAATGTGAATCAAGGAATTCGGATTAACGGGCACCCAGTTACTGAAGATTATCAGTATGATCAATTTTCTTTGCACGACGAGGCCCTCGAGACCACTCGCCGTATGGATGAGCTTGCTGAGAAGCTCAAATCTTTGGAGTCTCAAAATTCCTTAGGCTTTGATGTCACAAATCTTGGTCTGGTTCAGGGAGTAAGGATCCCTCACAAGTTCAAACCCCCTACTTTTGAGAAATACAACGGGGCTTCTTGCCCACACACTCATCTCCAATCTTATTTGGGAAGGTTGTGAGCTCACACGGAAGATGAAAAGCTGTGGATGTACTATTTTGAAGACAGTCTAACTGGAGCTTCTCGTGAATGGTATTCTCATTTGTCTCGTACTACCATCAAGAGCTGGAAAGACTTGGCAGAGGCTTTTATCAAGCAATATCAATACAACTTGGACATGGCTCCAAATCGGACCTTGTTGCAAGGTATGTCTCAGACTGCCAAGGAAACCTTTAGAGAGTATGCTCAGCGTTGGAGACAGATTGCTGCGTCCGTCCAACCCCCTATGTCTGAAAGGGAGATGGCGGACATGTTCATGAACACTTTTCAAGGCAATTATATTGAGAGATTGGCGGCTTGCCCGTCAATCAGCTTTGCAGAGATAGTAATTGCTGGAGAAAGAATCGAGAGTCTGTTGAAGATGGGCCGAATTCAAGACAATGGTGTTTCCAACCCATCAGGTCCCAAGAGACCGTTTGCTGGTAACGGTCAGCGAAGAAAAGAAGGCGAGGCAAGCGTTGTGTATGCCGGCAGAGGCAGGAGTAAAGGACGCCCTAATTATTATCAAGATCAAGTGGCCGCAGTCACTATTCCAACACCTGTTCCTCAACCGCAATATCATCCGCAACAACAACCCAGGTACAACAATCAACAACAAGGAGGTAATCCGGGTCAGCAGAGACACTATCAACAACGTCCAAGGCAGACGGACCGGGTCATCGAGCCAATCCCAATGCCTTATTCAGTATTACTTCCCAAGCTGATTGACATGAATCTGGTTACGTTGAGAACTCTGGCCCCACCAATCGATCCCAATAATTTGCCTAGAGGTTATGATGTCAACGCCAGATGTGCTTTTCATTCCAACGCACCTGGCCATACTACAGATAATTGCAAGGCTCTCCAGTTAAAGGTACAAGATTTGAGAGATGCCCAGGCTATCAATTTTGCTCTGGTGCCTAATGTTATCCAAAACCCGATGCCGGCTCACGGCGGGCAAAGGATTAATGCTGTTGATAGTGGGGAAACTTTGAATTTGGTTTCTGATGTGACTAAGGTGAAGACTTCGCTATCGGTGGTTAAAGACCGACTTCTGAAAGGACAGATTTTCCCGGGCTGTGGGGAAGAATGCAGAAATTGTCAAGCTGTCGAAAACGGATGTGACAGTTTGAGAAGGGGTATTCAGCAACTGATAGATGAAGGTTGTCTTCAGCTCGATCAGACTCGTCCAGTGAAGAATGATGTGTCGACAGTAACGTTTTATTTCACTCCTGAAGAAATATATGTTCCCGAGAGACCCGCTCCGACAACAATATATTTCCCAGAAAGTCCGGCACCAATTTACTCTAACAACCCTCAACCGACTTTGGTTGGTCCGATCACCATCACACTACCAGGACCCGTTCCGTATGAGAAAGACAGTGCTATCCCGTGGCACAATGGGGCTGATATCTACTGCCAGGGGCAGAAAGTTAACGAAGAAGACATTGACATTGGTAGCTCCGCTGTAGACAATGTTGGAGGGGTTGGTGGCTTCACTCGCAGTGGACGCCTATTTGCACCATCAACATTATGCGCGAATACTGAAGTCGAGGCAGCTGCCAAGGCTAAAGGGAAACAGGTATCCACCGAAGAGGTTACTACTGAGGAAGATCCTCCTAAGACCGCATTCGAGAAAGAAGTGGATGAGTTTATGAGGATTATCAAGAAAAGTGACTACAAGGTAGTCGACCAGCTAAATCAGACACCCTCAAAGATCTCCATTCTCTCACTATTGCTGTGCTTTGAGGCGCACAGAGCAGCCTTGTTGAAAGTACTGAATATGGCCTATGTTCCACCGGAGATAACTGTTAACCAGCTGGAGTCGGTAGTTTCCAATGTAAACGCTAGCCGGGGGCTAGGTTTCACCGATAATGACCTGACACCTGAGAGCAGGAATCACAACAAAGCCTTGCATATCACAATGGAGTGCAAAGGGGTGGTGCGTTCCCATGTTTTGGTTGATACAGGCTCTTCTCTGAATGTTCTTCCAAAGAAAGCCTTAATGAAGTTGGATTGCGATGGCATCATCCTGAGGCCAAGTAACTTAGTTGTGAGGGCTTTTGATGGCTCTAAGAGAGCTGTTTTTGGCGAAGTTGAGTTGCCAGTTAAGATTGGACCGCAGGTGTTAAAGAGCACCTTTTATGTGATGGATATCCAGCCTGCCTACAGTTGTCTGCTAGGTCGGCCTTGGATTCATGCTGCCGGTGCTGTTACTTCTACCCTCCACCAGAAGCTCAAATATGAACTAGAAGGTCAGATCGTCATTGTATATGGTGAAGAGGATATTTTTGTTAGCCACCTGTCTACATTTAAGTATGTAGAGATGGATGGCGAGATGCATGAGATGCTGTGTCAGGGCTTCGAAACTACAAACATCAATGAGGTCGCGCCCGAAGTTGTCTTTTCACCTGAGTTTGAGAAGGTCGGGACTTCTATCTCTTCATACAAGCAAGCTGTCGAAGTGGTTAAAGCTGGTAATGCCCAAGGCTGGGGCAAATTTGTGGAGCCAGTCATCAAAGAAGACAAGTTTGGATTGGGGTATGTTCCGGGATCTCAGAAGAATGAAATTGGTACGCTCTCCAGCGGGGGTTTGGTTTCCCCCCACATCGTCAATGCTGCAGATGAAGACAAGGCTGACAGCGACTGTGACTTAGATAGTTGGATTCGCCCGTGTGTCCCGGGAGAAAAGTTCGACAATTGGTTGTCTGAAAAAACCGTCCGGGTTACTCTACTGAAAGAGTGATTTTTATTGTTTTCCTTTATTACATGCATAATAAAGTCTTACACTTTGCCCAAGGTGTAACGGCTCATTTGTAGGGCCATCCATTTAGTTACGTTTCACAATTATTTTTATCATCAATAAAGGACGGCTTTTGCAAACAATTTTGTGTTCTCTTTCTTTCAGTTTTTTTTTACTTTTTACAAAAAAAAATGGCAATGTTTCTTTTTTCGTTTTTCCTTTCTTTCAAAAAAAAAATCTCTCATTCTAAGGTAAAGCATGATCCTCCATCATGCAGAGCCGACCACTCGGATCTCACTGCTAACGACACTGCTATGGCCAAGTATGACTTCGACAATCCTATCTATCAAGCCGAAGAAGGGGCTGAGGAAGATTGTGAATTGCCTGAAGGGTTAGCTAGATTGTTGAAACAGGAGGACCGAGCTATTACACCTTATCAGGAGGTGCTTGAGACCATCAACATCGGTACCGCAGACGACAAGAAAGAGATCAAGATCGGGGCAAGTCTACAGGCCGAGAGGAAAGACCGTTGATCATGTACTTGGCTGTGTTAGAAAGGTCAATGGGTTGTGTGCTCGGTCAGCATGACGAGTCAGGTCGAAAAGAGCATGCAATATACTACCTTAGCAAAAGTTTACCAACTGTGAACAAAGATACTCATTGCTCGAGAAAACTTGCCGCGCTTTGGCATGGGCTGCTCGCTGACTAAGACAGTATATGTTGACTCACACGACTCTATTGATATCAAAAATGGATCCAGTCAAGTATATTTTTGAAAAGCCAGCACTTACCGGAAAGGTTACTAGGTGACAAATGATACTGACAGAGTATGACATCCAATACACTTCACAAAAAGGGAAGTGTCTTGTCAGACTATCTTGCAGAGCAACCGATTAATGATTACCAACCTATGAGGTTTGACTTTCCTGATGAGGACATCATGTTTCTCAAATCGAAAGATTGAGAGGAACCACTCCCGGAGGAGGGGCCTGACCCTGAATCCAAATGGGTTATGATGTTTGATGGGGCGGTCCACGTCAATGGTCGCGGAGTTGGTATAGTGTTGATCACACCGGAAGGGGGTTCATATGCCATTTGGTGCCAGAATAACTTTTCCCTGCACCAACAATGAAGTCGAATACGAAGCTTGTATCCTAAGACTTGAGGAAGCCGTCAATATACAGATTAAAACCCTGGATGTATACGGGGATTCAGCTTTGGTCATCAATCAAACCAACGGGAAATGGTATACACCTCAGCCTCATCTGGTTCCTTACAGAGACTACACGAGAAGATTGTTAACTTTCTTTTGAAGAAAACCAATTTGCTGATGCTTTGTTTACCTTGTCTTCGATGATTAAGGTGCTATGCTGGAACTACGTACCCAGAATTGACGTATCTCGGTCAGAGACGAATGAAGAAAGCATTTGGTCAGAAAGTGCGCCCTCGGGGGTATCAAGTCGGTGAATTGGTACTCAAAATATTTCTTCCTCCCAACACAGATCACAGGGGCAAATGGACACCGAACTATGAGGGTCCGTACGTGGTTAAAAGGATTTTCTATGGCGGAGTTTTGATGCTAACAACCATGAATCGCGAAGGATTCCCGTCCCTTGTCAACTCAGACGCAGTTAAAAAATACTTCGCATAAAATAGACCCGCTGGACGATAAAAGGAATAGTCGAGGAAAAAAAGGGCATCCCGACGAACAAAAAAAAGAGAATAAAGAGGTTCGGGCAAAAATTAGGGATATAAAAAAAGAGTACACCCGGTGAGTCGAAAACCCAAAAGGGCGGCTCAGGAAAAAATGGGTATCCCGATGGATTGAAAACCCGAAAAGGGGGCGATCCAGGCAAAAGTTAGGGAATAAGCGAATGACTGTGATCTGAGTTCATCAGTGTTATATCACCGTTTCATTCAATCCGACAATCTTCGAAGGTTAAAGATCGACTAATCATCCACTTCAGAAAGCAAGATGAGCAGAGCGTCTTGAGGACATACGAGCCATAGCAGAGTCGAAACTCGGTGGGACCCCGTATCCACATTGCCATTAGGATAGTTCTCTTTGTATAGCGATCACCTCTTTTCAGGGATCAGCTTCCTGATACCCTCTCCTATTCCTGGCACAAATTTTCTCCCCATTAAGAGTCGAATAATTCAGTTAAAGAGCCTCTTCATTTTTCATTTATCAGTTTGTTTGCAAAAATGTCCGAATTTTTGATAAAACATATTGCATATGAACATAATGGTGGCTTTTGCAGATGATTTGCACAGGAAAACATTTAAAATTGCTTTGAATGTGCTTAATCCCGAACGATGAATTCAAACCGAGTAATTCCCCCGAGGCATACGTGTATTTTTGGTTGCAGGTCACAGGAACCGGATGCCAAGTCATGAATCCTCATCCCCAAGCGGTTGACAAAGTCTCTCCTCAGCAGAGCATGTTCCCCAAATGAGTTAACAGTATCCAGACTGTCTATCCCCAGTAGAGTTGACCGTATCCAGACTATATATCCCCAGCGGAGTTGACAGTGTCAGACTGTATCTTCCTAGCAACAACGGAGTGGTTGCATACCCAACGGACAAGAGGGTGGTGTTCCCAGTGTTCATCTCATCCCCAGCAGATTTGTTCTAATCCCCAACTTGAGGAAGATTAGCAAGTTCATATCCCCAGCAAAGGCCGTTTCCTACGACAGTTCCCCAAGAAGTGTTTTCCCCACAGACTCTCCTCACAGAGCCTCGCCGAACAAAGTTTCCATAGTTGATACTCCCCCCGCAAGGTCAACTTTTCAAGCAACCAATTTATTTTTGGTGGCTCATTGGTCCCGGCAAACGAATCATTCCCCACAGAGCATTCAAGGATTGATACAACGATCTGTTCCCTACCGGAGTTTGCTTCCCCAAGCAGATTTCTTTTTACACCATGCATAACATTTGCATTTGCATGCATATCATATCAAGCATACACATAAGCTGATAAACAGGTTCTTCCAAGCAGACTGAAGAATTACTTTACAACCAAGGTCATGAGATCCAGCCAGAGGATCAAGCGTGAGTGATCCAGCCTGAGGGTCGTTTCGAAGATTCAGCCTGAGAATCGTTTTCCAGTGATCCAGCCTGATGGTCATTTCGAAGATTCAGCCTGTGAATCGTGTTCCAGTGATCCAGCCTGAGGGTCATTTCAAAGATTCAGCCTGAGAATCGTGTTCCAGTGATCCAACCTGAGGGTCATTTCGAAGATTCAGCCTGAGAATCATGTTCCAGTGAGCCAGCCTAAGGCTCAATTTGAAGATTCCCCAGTGAAGTCGCCCTAAAGCTTTATTTCCCCAGCAAGCCCAAGTCTAATTGAGGAGTCGTTACAACATGTTCTAGCCCGAAGAATATGTACGAAGCCCAAAAGTGGAATATTCTCGAAGCTGCATATCTAATATGAAGGTTGGGTGTAGATTTCAAAAGAGGGTCAACCAGCGCATGCCTCAGATGCGGGATCCTAATGACGGGAATTTATCATCAAAACAATCCAGATCTAGCCAGAAGATCGAAGTAGATTCAGCCAGAGAATCGAAACAAAGAAGATCTAGCCAGAAGATCGAAAATCGCAACAATTCAGATCTAGCCAGAAGATCGAAGTAGATTCAGCCAGAGAATCAAAGGAAATAGATTCAGCCAGAGAATCGAAACGGAGGAGATCTAGCCAGAAGATCGAAGAAGATCTAGCCAGAAGATCAAAATCGTATCCAGCCCGAGGATCAAAATTAATATCCAACCAGAGGACTAAATTGAGTATAGGTTCAGCCAAAGGATCGAAACTCCAGATTAAGCTAGAGGATCGGAAGAAAAATAAACAGCACGGTGTATTTCCGCGTTTTTGTGGTGTTCTCGGAGCGCAAATTTTCGGTCTATCTTTGGTATTCAATCACAACTCACCCCGTTTGTCTGATAAGCTGTTCGCTTTCAGCCTACGCGGTTTAGCTGATGATTGAATAGGGGCAGCTGTAACACCCCAAAATTTGCCCTCCTCATTCATGCATTCATTTAGCATTTCATATTGCATTTCATCATGTCAATCAGAATTAAAAAAAAAAACGAAAAAACGAAAAAAAAAATAATAATAATAATTTTTTACAAAAAAAATAAATAAATAAAAATAATAATAAAAAAATAAATAAAATATAATAAAAATTTTTGGACTTGGGTCTCTCTCATTTGAGCCCACAAAACCATGAAATTCAGTCTATAAATACCAAGGCTTCACTTGAGAAAAAGGAAGAGAAGCAAAATACTTTGAGGTTTCCTTGGAAGAAAACCCTGGACAAAACCTGACAGAGAATTCAGAGCAGCCTCCAAACCCTGAAGGGCCTCACGAGTGCAACTCAATTTCAATCAAGCTCTCCCATCAGACTCTTGCAGAGATGGTTTGCGTGGTTTTCCCACTTTATTTGTGGGATACCCCCTAGAGGTTCATTCTGATTACCTGTATTGACTCGCCTTTCTTTGATGGCATTAGCTTGGGAGATCCCTGGGTTTCTTACTCCTTTAATTGCTGTTACTTCGGATCCTTATCCGTGTGGTACTTTTACCTCTTTTCCGCATTTTATCGCTTTCTTAGCTGGAAGACCTCGATAGGAGGCATTTGTTTTCTTTTGTTTATTTACTTCTGAGCCCCTTGTTGGCACATTTACTTTATACATGTTTGTTTTGTATGTGTTCGTATCCCTGCAGGTAGCGCGGTTCCTTCGTCAAGGACTGCCTTTTTGCCCTTGAGCATCCCAAACCCTAAAACCCAAAGCAACACGTTAACTCCTTCTACTACAGGCGAGTAAGTCTCCAAAGGTCGAGCATCCGGTAGATTGCGTAGTGACGTCGTTCGTCCAAAACCCAATCCATAACCCCGTAGTTAGCCGAACTACGGCTTTCTCTGATTCTTATTCCAGATGAGATACGTAGGCATAAGACGCGATGTCTTAGCGAGCACACATCCCCCAACCCATAGGTCAGCCGAGCTACGAAGACTCTGATTCTCATATTCAGATGAGATATGTATGCAGCGGATGCGACATCTGCGCGAGTCATTTCTCTTAACCTTTTTAGTAAATAAGCACATTAGATAAACTCACACCCTTTAGACGAAAACTACAAAAGTGGATCCCGTAGAGTACTACGGATGCGTAGGGGTGCTAATACCTTCCCTTCGCATAACCGACTCCCGAACCCAAGATTTGGTTGCGAGACCCCGTCTTGTCCTTTCCTTTTTCAGGTTTACTTCGAGTGTTTCCTTTCCCTCCTTTGGGATGAATAACGCACGGTGGCGACTCTTCTGTCATTTTCTTTCGCCGGTTGTTTTTCGCGCACTGTATTTTTCAGGTTGCGACACTCCATGCATGGGCCTGTACAGGCACATGGAGGGCCCAATTCCAACTGGAATTGAAAGCTGATGCATGGTGCAAGCAAAATGGACGTCCATATTTAGTAGTAGTAGCTCATGCAAGGTAATTTGAATGATTTTCAAAAAATGCACTATTAGGTTCACGCCTTCGAAAATGCCATGTAAAGTATAGGAACACCACCTTATGAGTAATGGTTGGAAATCCTATTGCATAAGGATCAATTGTTATGTTGATCAAAACTCCATTTGGGCCTTGGAAATTGATGAAAATTGGACATGAAGTGTAGGGTGCAAAACATGCATATGTGAGATTTTCAAAATTGGCCAAAGTTCAAGCCCTTCTGTCTCATTGATTCAAGATCCAAATGAAAAAAATCTTAAACATGAAAGTTGCAGATCTCTTCAAGGCACTTAATTTGGACCTAAATTTTGCATCATTTGGAATTTTGATGAAGAAGTTATGGGCACTTGAAGTTGGACTTTTTCACATTTTAATGCATTTGGTCTAAAGTGACCTATAATGTTTTGCATTATCACATGTATTTCTTTTGATATTTTGAAATTCTGCTCAACATAAACTTTTAATTAGATATCTTAAGCTTTTCAGTGCATTTAATCCCACCTCAAAATTATTTAAAATGAAGGAGTTATGTCCTTGGGAAGTTGACCCAAAATTAGGGTTTCAATCAAAATGACCTATAATGTTTTGAAATGGATTATGACCTTCCAAGCTTCAAATCATTTTCTGATGAACATGAAAGTTGTTCATATAGTCCTGAATAACATTATTTCTCTTGGGGTCATCTCCATTTTACAAACACATAAAAAGTTAGGTCTCAGTGTATTTCAAAATAGTCAGATAAATTGATTGATCAACTTCTTAAGTCCAAACCTCATATCTTGATGAATTGATGATTGAGGGCACTCATATAAGTTCAAATATGCATTAAATGATGAATGAAAGAACTTCCCTTTATTTTCTTTCACCATGGGTTGAGATTGCTTCATGAGCAAGGCATAGTTGATGAACAAATGAATTAGGGTTTCCTTGGGAAACAAGCCTCATACCCTTTAGATTTGCTTTGATCAAAATGATGAATTGAGATACTTGGGAGGCATATTTGATGGATGAGTGATTTGGGAACCATTGACATGCTTGATTTCATCTTCTCTTGGCCATATCAATGCACATAGGATCTCCTAGAAGCTTTAGACCTTGTGACTGCTCAAGCTACAAACAAGAGATGTTAGTGACATATTTTTGTGCTTTTGGTTAGTAAATAAAATGAGAAAAGCAATAATATACAATTCAAGTATGCTTGGTGATCTCAAACCAACTCTCAAGAGATCCCACCCCAAAGGTAAGGAACCAAGATGCTTATGATCCTTGAGGCAATGCCAATGCAATATTATGATGCCATGAGGGATCTTAGGGTCAAAATTGGGGTCTTACAGATGCCCCTATTTAAGGTCATTCTAGCCGGAGAAGTTAAGGTTAAAATCTTCGTCTCGACGAGGTAGAATAGGCTTAAATAATAACAAACAGACGAATTTTGATCCCTAAGAGACCTCATGATGCAAATGTATGTATGCAAAAGGGTAATATTCTGTGGAGATATGCGTCCACAAAGAGGAAAGAAATCAGGAGAAACTGATCATCCATATGAGTAATACACTCAATGGGACAAAGAATCTGGGGACTCTTATGGGGATAGGAGATGGAATAAGATGCGTGAGCAGGTCACGACTTGAGACATGCTGAGAGACACGAGAAGAATTCCATGAAAATAAATCAATGGAAGGACTCGAGCTGACTCAGAGATGCATGTATTGGGGAATATGCCAATACAGCAAAACTATCCATAAAGGATACTTCAGATAAAAAATCCGGACTCAGATGGGGGAAAAATCCACTAAGGGACTTCACTGGGGAATGTCCAAATAGGACTCAACTACGGAAACAACAGGGTGAGGTACTACCGGTTACTGGGTAATAAGCTCAAGGGGACATGTGGTCGCCACACCGGTATAAGGGTGAGAGAACATCACGCTCAGGGAGAATGAATATCTAAGACCGGTATGAGGGTGAGAGATATCAAACATCCAAAACGTCGGAGGAAGACCTGAAAAGGTGTATTTCAACTCAGGGAAATCTGACTCCACAGGGGACGAAAGTCATAATAGGGAGCAGAAGGGAAGGAACACCAGGGATACCGGTTACTGGGCATATAATAGGTGACCAACCAGGCGTGAATTGGGGAATATTTCCAAGACACTCATCATCCGATAGGAGGGCTAAAAAGCAAACTCAAATATAGTATGGACATTCAACTCCGCAAAAGGGGTACAAATCTTACTCGGATGGGGAAGAACAAAAGACTTCGACCAAAGAGCGCATGGGATATATTATCTATTACCGTCAGAACGTAGATAACATACTCGCATGGAAGATTATCCACAACCGGTTACTGGGTTAATAAAGGATAAATCGACCGAAAGGAAAAGACATCGGGATACCGAATACTAGGTATAAAATGATGACCAATCAAATGGAGAAACAATCATTACCCATCAAAGGTAAATGAAAGAGGATCCGCTGGGGATACATTGACAAAGGTAATGATCCGAGAGATATACCACCGGTTATAGGGAGATATACTCAAAAGGTGAAGGAATATCAATACCGAGTATTGGAGAAAGATAACCGTCAAAGAGCGGATTACATCTACCAGATACTGGGTAGAAAACCACAGAATAGCAACCGTCATCGGTTAGGATGAACAAAAACACGGTTAACTCTGCAAGGGGATAAAACTGGGTTTACAACTACTGGTATAAGGGTAGAAAACCAAAGACTCCGCTGGGGAAAAGATGGACAATTACTGGTTACTGAGCAATCATTCATCTAAACTACGGGGAAGTGCAGGGAAAATCTCAAGAAGCCAATCTAGGAACAAACTAGAGAGGCACGATGACACAAGACTCATCCCTATGAGGATATAACTCAGGGGGAACTCCATCCCAATATATGTGTTAGGGGGAAACAGAAACAACAATCATCCACGAGAACATGACTCAGTGGGGAATATGGAGGAAACGATAAACACTTTATGCTTATGGGGTTGACTCTACATGGGGAGATCAAACACAAACATCTGCTTGGTGAAATATGTATCACCGAATAGCAGGAGACAACAAACAAAGGTATTTATGGCAAATAATGCGATATGAATATATGCGTGGTTTATATATGATGAATGCTGACAAAACAGACATATCTAACACAAACAGGTCCAAAAATTAATGAACAAACATCCGGTACTACATCTCAAGAGAGAAAGCCAGGCCCATAGGAGGACATCCAATCTGATGGGGCAAGAGATACCAGGCGACAAAGATCTTTGTATACTTGGGGACAGGATCAGCACACAGATAAAATCCGCCGTAGAATCAACTTTACTAGGGAAATTATCAGAGGGGAAGATGGAACTCTATGGGGAAGAACTACCAATCAGAAGGTTCTCGTGTCACCATATATATTGCACTACTGAAGAAATCATATCTACTGAGAAGGAATGGATATTACTCCATTGAAGGAAAGATAAACATTTTCATCAACTACTCTGCTCGGGAGGAAACCACAAACAGGCTTTGACCAGGGAAACTGCTGGAGATACCCTGATGGTGACCATACTGGGGAATAGAAGTGGGATCAACCCTGCTGAGGATGGTCGAGGAGCGAAATTGCTGGAGATCAAAAGTAGCCAAGTCCACAGAGGGAAAGCTACAAACTAAGTTTGATGAAAACTCCACCTACGTCAGAGATTTCATGCTCACTCCGAGGGGAAATTCTCACTTGAAGTGGGAGGAAACCGACTCCTTCAGAAAGATTAGCCGACTCCTGCTGAGGATGGTCGAGGAGCGAAATTGCTGGAGATCAAAAGTAGCCAAGTCCACAGAGGGAAAGCTACAAACTAAGTTTGATGAAAACTCCACCTACGTCAGAGATTTCATGCTCACTCCGAGGGGAAATTCTCACTTGAAGTGGGAGGAAACCGACTCCTTCAGAAAGATTAGCATATTCAATTTATCAATCTATAAGGGATTTTAGGTCAATCCACATAAGGGATGACAACCATATAATTGATAACACAAATGCTAAATCCAGACTCAATGGGGATCTAGAAGATTGAGATCACACTCAGAACTCCCAAACTTCTAAGGATTTGGTGGGGGGAACAACTTTCTTCTGTGGCAAATGGAGGAAACAACTTGAAAGGAAAATGAAGAGAATGCAAGTATGCTGGGAATATGAACAAATGTCTCACCCCTTTTGGGAATCCTACCATCCTTGGGAGAGCACTGAAGACATCCCAAGTATCCTTTCGTCATTGTGAATGTTCACTTTGTTTAAAAAACAACTTATGAAAATTTTATTTATTTAAAACAATGATATATCTCAATTAAAACATGCAAAACATTTGTTGAATAGAAACAAATAAGAGTGCAAAGATTGGATAAAGGCTCAAATTTATTTGATGGAATGGTAGTCCGCAAATGGTAAGACTCCACAGATCTTTACAAATTTGAAATTGGTGATATATATTGGAAAAGGGCTACATTGAACATAATGACCATTTCTCCACCAACTCTGAATCCGATGTATTTGAAGCTTCAGTTGACGACGACTAAGCGAGAATCTTTGACAGATGACAGCTTGTAGAACAAAGTCTTGTCAGGATGCAGTTACTTGCCAAATCCCTAATTTTGCCTAGATTGCCCCAAGGTGAGGTATTCAATCTAGCGGGATGCATATTTATTTTTTATGTCTTTAACTTTTGCCTGGATCGCCCTTGCGGGTTTTCAATCCACCGAGACGCTCATTCTTGCCTAAGCCGCCCTTTCGGGTTTTCAACTTAGCGAGCTATTCTGTTTTTATTTTTAGGAGAAGTATTTCTTGACTGCATCTGAATTCACAGGGCGAGTGAAATCCTCCCCATCCATAGTTGTAAGTATCAAAGCACCGCCTGAAAAGGCTCTCTTAACAATATATGGACCTTCATAGTTTGGAGTCCACTTGCCCCTGGAATCGGGCTCGAAAGATAAGACTTTCTTGAGCACAAGGTCACCTTCTCGGAACACACAAGGCTTGACCTTCTTATCAAAGGCTTTCTTCATCCTTTGCTGATATAACTGACCATGGCACATGGCAGTCAATATCTTCTCTTCTATCAAATTCAGTTGGTCATAACGACTCTGAACCCATTCAGCATCAGTCAACTTGGCTTCCATCGAGACTCTCATTGATGGTATCTCCACCTCTACTGGGAGCACAACCTCCATGCCATAAACAAGAGAGAAAGGGGTTGCCCCTGTTGAAGTGCGGACAGATGTACGATAACCATGCAAAGCAAATGGCAACATCTCATGCCAATCTTTGTACGTAACAACCATCTTTTGGACAATATTCTTGATATTCTTGTTAGCAGCTTCAACAGCCCCATTCATCTTGGGTCTGTAAGGAGAAGAATTATGATGTGCAATCTTGAACTCGCTACACAACTCTCTCATCATCTTGTTGTTCAAGTTAGATCCATTATCAGTAATGATCATATCTGGCACACCATATCGGCATACAAGTTGATTCTTGATAAACTTCACAACTACCTGCCTGGTCACGTTTGCATATGATGCCACTTCGACCCACTTAGTGAAGTAGTCAATTGCTACGAGAATAAATCGGTGACCGTTGAACGCTTTTGGTTCAATCATGTCAATTCCCCACATGGAGAAAGGCCATGGTGATGAAATCACATTCAGAAGTGTCGGGGGAATATGAATCTTATCCGTATAAATCTGACACTTGTGGCATTTCTTCACATATTTGTAGCAGTCAGACTCCATTGTCAGCCAATAGTAGCCTGCTCTCAGCATCTTTCTAGCCATGGCATATCCATTGGAATGAGTACCAAATGAACCCTCATGGACCTCAGCCATTAACAGGTTTGCTTTGTGTCTATCCACGCATCTGAGTAGGACCATGTCAAAGTTTCTCTTATAAAGCTCTTCTCCATCGAGGTAGAAACTTCCGGATAATCTCCTCAAAGTCTTTCTAACTTTCACAGATGCCCCAGGCGGGTAAGTCTGGCTCTGAAGAAAGCACTTGATATCATAATACCATGGTTTATCGTGTTGTACCCCCTCTACTGCAAATACCATGGTTTATCGTCTTTATTCCAGAGTGTAACCACAATCATCGAAGCAAGTGTAGCAGGTGCATCTGCCATCCGATTCTCATCTCGAGGAATATGATGGAACTCAACCTCAGTAAAGAATGTTGAAATTCTCCTCGCATAGTCTCTATATGGGATGAGGCCGGGCTGATTCGTCTCCCATTCACCCTTAATCTGATTAACAACAAGGGCCGAATCACCATAAACATCAAGATGTGATCCTAAGATCAATACACTCTTCCAAACCCATAATACAAGCCTCATATTCAGCCATATTATTCGTGCATTTGAAAGTTAGCCTTGCTGTAAAAGGAAAATGTGTGCCCTGAGGAGTGATAATTACTGCCCCAATACCATTTCCATATTGATTTACAGCGCCATTAAATACCATGCTCCATCGGGAACCAGGCTCTGGACCTTCATCAAGTCTAGGCTCATCGCAATCTTTCATTTTCAAATACATAATCTCCTCATCTGGGAAGTCATATTGAACTGATTGGTAATCCGTAATTGGTTGATGTGCCAAGTGGTCAGCCAAGATACTACCTTTTATAGCCTTCTGAGCTCGATACTCAATATCATACTCAGACAACAACATCTGCCAACGGGCAATCCTCCCCATTAAAGCAGGCTTCTCAAAGATATACTTGATTGGATCCATTTTGGATATCAACCAAGTCGTATGATTTAACATATACTGGCGTAAGCACTTAGCAGCCCAAGCCAAAGCACAACATGTTTTCTCAAGCATCGAGTATCGAGACTCACACTCGGTGAATTTCTTACTCAGGTAGTATATAGCATATTCTTTCTTTCCTGATTCATCTTGCTGACCGAGGATACAACCCATCGAGTCTTCAAGAACTATCAGATACATAATCAATGGTCTCCCTTCCACAGGCGGGGACAGAATCAGAGGCTCGGACAGATACTCTTTAATAATGTCAAAGGCTTTTTGGCAATCCTCGGTCCAATCATGAGACTGGTCTTTCTAGAGGAGCTTGAATATCGGCGCACATGTGGCAGTCATGTAGGATATGAATCTGGAGATGTAATTCAAGCGGCCAAGAAAACCTCGGACTTGCTTTTCAGTTTTGGGCGCAGGCATTTCTTGTATTGCTTTGACCTTGGCGGGATCAACCTCAATACCTCTCTCACTGACGATAAAGCCCAATAACATGCCGGAACGGACTTCAAATGTACACTTGTTAGGATTCAGACGAAGCTTATATTTCCTCAAACGCTGAAAAAGCTTCAACAAGTGTTCTACATGTTCAACTTCCGTTCTCGACTTTGCGTTCATATCATCAACATATACCTCGATCTCCTTGTGCATCATATCATGAAACAAGGTAGTCATAGCTCGTTGGTACGTGGCTCCGGTGTTCTTCAAACCGAAGGGCATCACTCGATAACAGAATGTTCCCCAAGGTGTGATGAATGTTTTCTTCTCCATATCCTCGGGTGCCATTTTAATCTGATTATATCCAGAAAATCCATCCATAAACGAGAAGATATTGAATTTAGTTGTATTATCTACCAACATATCAATATGTGGTAGAGGAAAATCATCTTTCGGACTAGCTTTATTCAAGTCTCTATAATCCACACACATTCGGACTTTTCCATCTTTCTTAGGCACGGGCACAATATTGGCCACCCAATGAGGATATGTAGAAGTCACCAGAAACCCCGCATCAATTTGTTTATGAACTTCCTCTTTGATCTTCACTGCCATATCAAGATGAGTTCTTTTGAGCTTCTGCTTCACAGGCACGCACTCAGGCTTCAAAGGCAGGAAATGTTACACGATATCAGTATCCAGACCAGGCATGTCTTCATATGACCAGGAAAAGACGTCGACATATTCTCGTAGCAACTCAATCAACCCATTCTTAACAAATTCTTCCAGGAGTGCCCCAATCTTCACTTCTCGCACACAATCTTCAGACCCTAAGTTGACTATTTCCAGATTCTCAAGATGCGGCTGAATGATCTTCTCTTCATGCTCAAGTAGACGGGTAATCTCGTCAGGAATCTCCTCAACATCATCTTCTTCCGCCTCAAATATAGGGAACTCAAAGTTGGGAGATGGTGTTGGATCATTATGTTCAATGGGTTTGATCAACCTGCATAATGATTTTGGATATAAAGAGATTTTAGAATTCAAACAAGGCAAATCATTATGCAGATGAAAAGATTGATTTTATTCTTATTTTTTAGGGTTTTATGTGATCACCAATTTCATGCAAAATTGAAAATGGAAAATAATTGGAAAACAAACATTTAACATGAATTTATTGAATGAATATATCATTGTATTTATGAGCCAACAATGTCATTACTCATCCTTTTGGCATGGGAGGAGGGTTTTTAAACACAATGAACATTACTTTGACTTATGGATTACTGTTGGAACATCAACAGTGACCCAATTATTGCAGACCCCTCCAGGGATGACGAAGTTGCCAGAATCTTCCTTTGCATCCTCTTCCACAATAGCAACAGCTTCCTCATCTTGAACAGTGTGGATGAATCCACCACTCTTGAACATCCCATGCTTATTGAAAGTGCCAGAAGAATACCATATGCCAACCCGAGTTTTGTTGTCTTCCAGCTTGATCATTTGCCCCAATCCAGTAGTTGTACCATGCTCAATGGCCAACTTAGCATCTTTATAGGACGCAAATGAAGAAGTTCCTTTCTTAGTAGGCTCAGTAATAAATAAAGCTTGGAATGACATTCCAACTTCATCCTCAGCGTCTATGCAAGAAAAGGAAGACAAGTGGCTAACCAGGAGAGTCTTTTCTCCCCCTACCACCACCAACTTCTTGTTTTTGACAAACTTCAATTTCTGGTGTAGGGTGGAGGTCACGGCGCCTGCCTTGTGAATCCATGGTCTGCCCAACAGACAACTATACGATGGGTGAATATCCATGACCTGGAAGGTGATCTGGAAATCACTTGGTCCAATTTTGACTGGGAGCTCAACCTCTCCAATTAGAGTTTTACGGGACCCGTCGAAAGCTTTAACAACTACTCCACTCTGCCTCATGAGAGGCCCCTGATATGATAATTTAGCAAGAGTGGACTTTGGCAACACATTCAGCGATGACCCAGTGTCCACCAGCACATTGGACATGGCATCATCTTCGCAGCTCATAGAAATGTGTAGTGCCAAATTGTGGTCTCTTCCCTCCTCGGGGAGATCAGCATCACAAAAACTCAAGTTGTTACAACCGGTGATGTTTGCAACAATGTTGTCAAATTGTTCTATTGCGATGTGATGATCTACATACGCCACATCCAACACCTTCTGTAGAGCTTCTCGGTGTGGTTCTGAATTCATCAACAAAGACAATACAAAGATCTTTGATGGCGTCTGTAGAAGCTGATCTACAACGTTGTACTCACTCCTTTTGATGAGCTTCAACTTCTCATCACAGTCTTCTTTCGCATTGCCACTCTGGCCAACAGAGGCAAGAGCTCTCACAACAGAGGCAGGTTTAACGACAACAAGTACCGGATTCAGAGCATTCACACCAGTCCCAACCGGGTGTTCAGCATAATCAGCAACATTGGTCCTTCGAACATCAGCTTGGGGTTTCGGCGGAGCCGAGAAAACACGACCGCTACGGGTCAGGCCACTTACATCGGCAATATTAACAACAGAGGTAGAGGGCAGGGGTACCTCCTTCCCATCCTCTAATGCCACAGCATTGTAGCGATAGGGGACCGCCTTCTCAGAAGAGTATGGCACAGGGCCAGCTGGTTTGATGATCAAAGAAGGATAAGCCTTTTGCTTGCTACCATCATACTTGATGACCACAGGCTCAGGGATCCAAAATACTGGAGATATTACATTGACTTCATCATTATCAACATCAACATTTCGATTCTGAAGTATCTCAATGACTCCTTCATCCAACATTTCTTGAATGTCTTTGCGGACTTGGCGATATCCTCTTTGATTGATTGTGCAAACTCGGCATCTGTCGTGGTCATGCTCGTAATGACTGTACTCACACAATAGTCTGTGCATCTCGACCAGAGATTGTCGAATATGGCTGACATATTTGACTTTGTATTTACCAAGGCAACCCTGGACCATGTTGATAGAGGATTTCACATGCTCGGGCGATGGGTTCTTCTTCACATTAGGACCTACATCCTCGAAACACAGAATACCACATCTCACAAGGTCTTGAACCTTGGTCTTCAGTGGGTAGCAGTTTTCCACGTCATGTCCGGGAACACCAGAATGATAGACACAGTGTAGCTCGGGCTTATACCACCACTGAGGGTTGGTAGGTATAGCTGGTGGGTCTCGTGGAGTGATCAATTTCCTCTCTATCAAAGAGGGATACAATTCGGCATAGGTCATGGGAATAATATCGAAGGTGACCCTCTTCCTCTCATAGCTTGTACTGGCTTGATTATTGTTTCGAGGCTGGTAGGCCTGCTGTTGAGGAAGGTGTTGTTGTTGATATTGCGGATGTTGTTGTTGCTGATTATTGTTGTGATGCTGATATTGCTGGTTATCAATGAAAGCAGGTGCTATGTGAGCCACCTGATGCTGGTTACCGGCAGGACGCACAGTCTTCCTCCTTACTGAGGGTCTTCTAGGTTTAGCATGGGAGGTCACAGCATGTGCCTCGCCATCTTTCTTCTTTCCAAACGTCCCATACCGTTTGGCAGAAGAGCCTTCTTCTCTGGTCAGGCGCCTTTCCCTGACTCCTTCTTCCAAACGCATCCCCATATTCACCATCTCGGTGAAATCAGAAGGAGCGCTAGCAATCATCTGCTCGTAATAAAAAGAACTCAAGGTCTTCAGAAAGATCTTAGTCATTTCTTTCTCCTCCAACGGGGGCACGATCTGTGCTGCTAACTCTCGCCACCTCTGGGTGTACTCTTTAAAAGTTTCCTTGTCCTTCTGGGACACGGCTCTCAATTGATCCCTATCTGGAGCCATATCCACGTTATATTTGTATTGCTTGATAAAGGCCTCGCCAAGATCATTGAAGGATCGGATGTTCGCGCTGTCCAAGCCCATATACCATCTCAGGGCAGCACCGGACAAACTGTCCTGGAAGTAGTGAATGAGAAGTTGATCATTGTCGGTCTGAGTCGACATCTTCCTGGCATGGAGGGCAAGTATTTCCCTTATACTTTTCAAAGTCAGGTACCTTGAACATGATAGGGATTTTGACGTTTGGGACCAAACAGAGTTCAGCAGCAGACTTGCCGAAGAGGTTCTTTCCTCGGAGAGTTTTCATATCCTTGTGGAGCTCAAGAAATTGATCATTCATAGCATCCATCTTTTCGTAGACATATGGGCCCTCAGACGGCTCAAAATGATAGATGGTGTCGTCTACTCTGGGCATAGTATGCACGACAGGAGGAGGAACGGCAAGGACCGGGCTAGATACCGGTAGAGAAGCATAAGTGGGTGCAGGACCCTCAATAATGAAGTTGGGAGGAATCCCCCACGGAAACCCGGCTGGCATAGCTGTTGGTGCAAAATGGGCGCTGGCCGCAGGCACGGTTGAAGAGGCAATCTCAGAGATGACTGTCCTCTGGGGAGGAGTTGAAGGTGTGGGACATGACTGGCTATGGGCAGCCATGAATGACTCCATCAGGGCAGTCCATCTGGCTACTTCCTCCTTGAGTTCACGGTTCTCTTGCTCCAAATGATCCATTAGTCTTGATGCGTTGGCTCGGGTGTAGTACCGGTGAGTCAGCTTGTCTTTGAAATAAATGAAGAACACAGAGTTAGACCATAGAACAAGAGGCCTGGAACAAAACCTGCTTATGCACATGATGCATGCAATGCTTGTGCATATGATTTAATTTTTTATCGGAGGAACTTTAGAGCTCTATTTGCAAATATTTGGAAATTTTAAACATTTATAACATATGGAAATATCTCATCAATAATATCTGGAAAATATTTTTACACCAAAGAAGTACAATCTTGGTAACCAAATACAAGAGATAAGGAAAAATAACATCCTATGGAACTCTAGAAACAATCATCTAAAGCTCTGGACACCGGAAGATAAGCTGCACGAAGCCTCTTCACCTCCCTCTCATAGGCTGCCTCCATATCCGCCTTCTCTTTGGCGAGTCGATCATACTTCCTCTTCCAAAACTTGGAAGACTGAGGAAGTAGAGAAGTCAATGTATCATCAGGATCGTCAATAACCTGGTGCTCAAGGAACTCTATCAAAGCATCCTTCTCTCTGATCTGCTGAAGCAACTCTTCTCATTCACAGATCCAGGCACACGAACGGTCTTCGTCTCTCAACTCCTCTACTCCTTGGTCAGGGAGGGTTGAAGGCCCAACCATAACCAAAGGTGTAGGTCTTGGATACTCATAAGGCATGAGGTACTCGGAAGCTCTCCTCCTCACCCAAGAGGTATAGGATTCCAAAGCAATACAGTTCTTTAGACCCAGCTCCTTCCTTCCCTTCCTATGAATCTTGCACCAAGCGCGAACCATCCTTCCCTTCAAGCCTTGGGGATCTTTACCCTCCTGGAAGAATACACCCTCTAACAAAATGTTATTAGGTTTAACCTTTAGGGGGAACCCAAGCTGACGACGTGCCAAAACAGGGTTGTAGTTAATCCCACCACATGTACCAAGAAGAGGCACATTGGAGAATTCACCATAAGAGTCGATAATCTGCACACCATCATATACACGGTTGTACCAAAAGATATCATCATTAGTGAGAGACATAAGTCTCGTGGACCATCGTACAAATCCTTTGTTCTCCTTGAAGGCATACTCCTCAAGCGTGGGAAAAAGCTGAAAATCCGGAAATGTGAAGCAACGGTACAAGGGATCATAGAACTGCACCAATACACTCATCAATCCTTCGTCCACTTGAGTAGTCAGAATAGATAGAAGCTTCCCAAAACGAGCCTTGAAACCCAAGGGATCTAATTCATAGGATGTCAAATTCCTTAGCTCTTTCAAGTCGGATTGTCTGAAACTGTACTTCTTCGTATTCCTTCTTTGCCTTTCCATGTCTGAAAATTTACAAATAGACCTCCTAAGTTCCTTGAAAGTTTTCTCATTGTTAATGATATGGATGCAAATGGGTGCATGAATGCAACAATCACACTCAAGGATCAAGCAAAGCACACCAAACAAAGGTCATGGGATGGATCATGTAATCCTCAATATCAATCATCTATTTTGGTGGATTATGGTTGTAAGACCCCAATTTTGTCCCTAAGATCCCTCATGGCATCATATCATAGCATTGCATAAGCCTCAAGGATCATTGGGCATCTTTCCTTCCTTCCTTATGGGTGGGATCCTTTTGAGAGTGGTTCTAGATCACCAAGCATGCTTGCATTTGTATATCATTTCTTTTCTTTTAATCACTAACCAAAAGCATCAAAAATATGTCATCTAACATTTGTTTTGCAGTCTAAGCAGTCATCAATCCAGGCAATTCAAGGTTTTCCTATGAGCAAGAGCAGATGGTACTTTCTTGGTATGAGGACCTCATGACATTATATTAAGCTTACGTGATCTAGAGGTTCATCTTGAAGCAAATTCATCAAGTGGTTGAGGCCTAAGTTCATCAGGCAATTTCAGGTCATCTAAGGACCATGTGATCAACTGTACAGTCAATGGAAGGCTTTGAGTGTGAGAATTGAATTTCTTCATCCCATTCATGATTCAAACAAGGCTTATTCATCATGTCAAACATCTGCTTTGAAGATTTTGAAGCCAAATCAAAAAGTTTCCCAAAATGGAAAGTGACCTATAATTTCAAGTTTCCAAAAATGGCAAGTTTTTGGTCCACATTCAACTTGACTTTCCAACATCAAAGAAGCTTCAAATTAATTTTTGTCTAACATGAAAGTTGAAGATCTTTCTCTCCCATTTCCAAAAAGTCAAGGATCATGAGCATATGATGAATGGTTGAGGAGATATGGCCAAATGGTTGCAATGTGCACATGGAACTTCAACAAGCCATAACTTTTGATCCAAAGCTCCAAAATGAGTGCCTCTTTTTGCATATTTCTTCTCATGACATATAATTTCCAAATCCATCATTACAATGCATGAAATTTATTCACATGATCATTTGCCCATGCATGTTTATTTTGGAGGGAAATTTGGAAATTCAAATTTGGTGCATCATATGAACAAAATACCATTGCCATTATGCTTATGAGATGATTTTAAGTGAATTTGAGCATCCATATGCTACTGTTCACGTTCAAATTTGCCATGCACCTCACATTTTCCAATTTTGGTCATACACCTTATTTTCACTAATCCTAATTAACTCATGCCTAATTTTGATTTGGATGTGATTAAGAGGCCATATATAAATCAAATCATAACAGAATTCTGGGTTTTTCACTCATTCTAGATCTAGATTCAAGTTCCCTCCAAAAATTTCTCTCAATCCAAATTCGAAAATTCTCCACATAGCACCTGAATTTTATTGCATATTCTTGTTCTCTGATCATCATTGAGTGCAGATCAAGTTGTGGATGGAAGGTTTTGGTGAAGAAACAAGCACATCAAGCTCAAGAACATGAAGATGGAAGTGGCAAATTAATCAAGATCCCGGTAGTTTCAAGCTTCAATTTCTACATCAAACTTCATAACAAGAGTAAAGGAGAAGATCTGGACACTTGTGAGAGCTCAAATCCACTATTTCATCATTCTGCTCTTTAAGAGGTGTGAAATTCGAACCTCTTAATTCTCTTTTTTATGTGCATAGACTTGTAGAGCTTTTCATGCTGATTACACTGATATAAATTTCATGAAATTTGGTTGAGAGTTGAGTGAGTTATGCTGAGTAGAAGTTTTGAGTGCAATAATGTTTCTGTTCGATTCTCTCAATTCTTGGAGATTTAGGCCAAACAAATCATGGATCCGTGTTGTGCGTGTTAAGATTTTTCCAATGATGTGCTTGGATTTAAATTTTGGAAATTTTTTTGGTGTTAGTTCCTGTAGCACCGCCGTCTTCATGAAGAAGACGGTGGAGACCATCGCTGGCCACCGTGCATGAACAGTAGGTTAGGGTTTTCTAGTTCAGCTTTTCAATTGCATTGTAGAAGCGCCCATAGCCGTGCCTTCGTGTGTTCGATCCTGGCGCGAGGCATTTTGTTTTTCCAATTGTTATTTCCACTTAACCAAACGACTGCGTTTTGGAGCCTTGCGCCATACCTCCCTTCGATTCCTGGCTATAGCATTTGCATTTTATTTTTTGCCAGCGCCTTATTTTAATGTGTACATGGTTCGATCCTTGCTGATGTAGTTTCCCATTTCATTTTCAATTATCATTTTCATATGTTTTCCATTTATTCCATTATTTTCATCAAATTACAAAAATCATAAAGAATAGAAAATTAATCCAATGAAATCCAAATTTTTTCCTACATGATCATGTAAATGTCTAGTATTTTGTGGTGTTGATTTCAAGATTTTATCATTTCAGGAATTTTAATTGTGTTGGATTATTTGAACATGTATGCAAATGTACCATGCTTCATTAAATCTTTTTGTGAAATGCTCATACATTGGCCAATTGATTTGAAATTTGGTATGCTGATTCCCAACATGTTGCATGATTTTTGAGGCTTGGTTGTGCATTTTTATCATTTTTCATCTCTGTTTTAGGCACATGGATGTATGGTGTGACAATGTGTGTCACACAATTTGATGTTGATCTTGTTCATTCTCATATACATGTCAATTGAGCTTTTCTGATTCGAATTTTTTTGCATGATGCTTGTGTTTGACATGTTGTGTGCACATAAAAATTTTCATGATTGTTTGATTCATTTCTGTTTTAATATGGAATTTTCATTCTTGATGACCAATTGTGTGCTTTGTAATTGCCTTTGCAATATCTTGCTCATGCGATGACTTTGCTTGATGCTTTAGACTTGGTCCTTTTTAGGACGTGTTCTTGCTTGATTAAATGAGATTCATGTTGAATATTGGTTGTTGTTTTGACTTTTTGCTTTGTCTTTGACCCTAGGCTTTGCCCTAGGGGTTTGTACTCACAATTTGAGCTTTGCCTTTCAGGTTCAAGCAATTAGTTCTAATGGATGATGTGATCTCCTTGCTTGAGATGCAATTTACTTTGGTTAACTAATTTTGATTGTGTTGTAGGTCCTTTGGTGGCTAACTCACTTGAGTGTTTGCCTCTTATGGCTTACAGGTTGTACATATTGGGAATGTCTGATTGTTGTTAATTGTTTGGTTGTTTGAATGTGAATACTGATTGTTTAGCTTTTCATACAGGTACCTTAGCCGCTTAAGCTCACTATCTGAACTTTGCTTTGCTTGTGGTTGGCATACCACTTAGGTAATCTCTCTAACTCCATGTAGTCTGGAAGCTCTGTCGTTTCTGTTTGGCAGGCATTTGGCTGAAGTCCTCCTTCAGAGGCAATGTTTGTGGTTGTTTATATTTGTGCTATGTACTTCAAGTCCTCCTAAGTGAATAGGCGATTGGCAGATAGAAGGGATTTGTGTAACACCCCAAAATTTGCCCTCCTCATTCATGCATTCATTTAGCATTTCATATTGCATTTCATCATGTCAATCAGAATTAGATCCGAAAAAAAAAAAAAAAACGAAAAAAAAAAATAAAATAATAATTTACAAAAAAAATAAATAAATAAAAATATAATAAAAAATTTTGGACTTGGGTCTCTCTCATTTGAGCCCACAAAACCATGAAATTCAGTCTATAAATACCAAGGCTTCACTTGAGAAAAAGGAAGAGAAGCAAAATACTCTGAGGTTTCCTTGGAACAAAACCCTGAGGAAAAAGATAGTGAGAGAAGAGCTAACAGAGTTTAGAGCAGCCTCCAAACCCTGAAGGGAACTCAATTGCACAGAATCACCTTTGCCTCACGGGTGCAACTCAATTTCAATCAAGCTCTCCAATCAGGTTTGCCTTATATCCATCATCTTTATGCCTTTAATTTGAATGCTCTAAATGTATGAGGTATTATGGGTGAATTTGATACCCTTTTGATGCATGTGTTTGACAAGAGGTTTAGGCCTCCTACCCTTGGTTGCTTTTTGTGAGCTTTTTGTGAATTGAAAGAGCATGATTCATGTGGTTACATTTTGATTTGGGGGCAACTCTTGGTTACCCTATCTTGTTTCACTAACCCTTTTGTTGAGTTTTTGTGAAGGCACATGACTTTTGCAGGGATAACTTGCGTGGTTTTCCCACTTTATTTGTGGGATAACCCCTGGAGGTTCATTCCGATTACCTGTACTGACTCACTTTTCTTTGATGGCATTAGCTTGGGAGGTCCCTGGGTTTCTTACTCCTTTAATTGCTGTTACTTCGGATCTTTATCCGTGTGGTACTTTTACCTCTTTTCCGCATTTTATCGCTTTCTTAGCTGAAAGACCTCGATAGGAGGCATTTGTTTTCTTTTGTTTATTTACTTCTGAGCCCCTTGTTGGCACATTTACTTTATACATGTTTGTTTTGTATGTGTTCGTATCCCTGCAGGTAGCGAGGTTCCTTCGTCAAGGACTGCCTTTTTGCCCTTGAGCATCCCAAACGCTAAAACCCAAAGCAACACGTTAACTCCTTCTACTACAGGCGAGTAAGTCTCCAAAGGTCGAGCATCCGGTAGATTGTGTAGTGACGTCTGTAACACCCCGATAAAAATAAGATAATTATTTTAAAATAAGTTAATAATATATTTATTAATTTAATTAAATAATTGGAATTATTATTATTGGAATATAATGTTGGAATCAGTAAAAAGAGTCCCATTTGGCAAAAAGAGGTTTTCACGTGAAAACAGAGAAACGACTCTAAAGTGGAAAAAGGGCAAAGAGCCAGAGAACAAGGGTTGAAGAGAGGAAGAGCTCGAAGCTAAAGGATTGCCGGATTAACTCAGGTAAGGGGGGTTTATCGTCGTTTAGTGGGTATTATGGGTTAACATGTAATGGGTAGTGATAAACCATTGATTTGACTCTAATTAGATGATGAATGTTGAAATTGTGAAATTTTGGATGAATGAGATATGAGTATGATTGAGGAAATTCGTAGGAATTAGAGGTAATAAGGTTAGAAATTGTGAGATTGAATGTGTATGATCTGTGTTAGACAATATGAATGAATGTTGTGTAAAAATTGGAATGTGGAAGGTGGGATCTGAATATCTCGTAGCAGAGAAAACCATAGCAGATCTGGAATTCTGGTTTCTGGTCATACGCGTATGGCACTAGGCAATACGCGTATGAGATGGTCTGGTACGCGTATGGCACTAGGCAATACGGGTATGGATGAAGAAGATGATGATTTTAATGTAGTTTTGTCTCTGTTGGTACGCGTATGAGGATGTGGTACGCGTAGCATACGCGTATGAGGCAGCCAATACGCGTATGGGATTGGCTGAGAAATGGGCCATACGCGTATGGGACTAGGCAATACGCGTATGGGCAGAATTGTGATTTTTCTGTGCTGTTGTTGTGCAGTTTTTGGTTGTTCAGCTGAGTAATGTAATTTTAGCTGATGTATGATATAGTAGGGATCGTTCCCCGCCGTTTTGAGCAGTATAGGTATTAGTAGAGTGTGCTAATACTGTGATTAATTAGTTAACATGATATGATGTTTTGATACATGTGTTGATGATGTATGATAGTATGCATAATGCTGTGAATGTATATGTTATGTATGCAATTATGAATGGACTGTTTATGGCTTAGAGTGTGAGCATATGTCCATTGTGGATTATTGTTGATGATTTTGCATTGCTAGGTGATTTAGCATGCATATTGTGGCCTTTATGGTGGTAGCTAATTCCCATGGTGAGGAATTAGTGAGTTAGTCATTATGGACTGTTGTTGATGTTTGCATGCTAGGTGAATTAGCGTGCATAACATGGCCCTTGGGGTGGTAGCTAATTCCCATGGTGAGGAATTAGTGAGTGAGTCACTAGGTCTCAAATGAGTGGGACTAGTGGGCTTGGTAGCCGTATCTGGATTTGATCGGTGAGGTTGAACTATATGTTCACTAATAGTCGGTACCGCATGCATGGAGTCTCATTGCATAATGTATGTATTGTGTATAATATGAATGGATGTGTTCCAATATTATACGTGTGTTTTGATGTTTATGTTGAGTATGATTATGAGTATGAGTTGATGTGGCCGTTACTGAATGTGTGATATGATTAGGGTGAATGAATGTGTTAAATTACTTAGCATCACATGATATTTTATAATGCTTATTACATCGATTGAGGAACTCACCCTTACAACTATGTTTCAGGTAACGAGCAGTGATTGAGTAGAAGCTAGTCCTTGGAGTCTAGTGTAGTTCCTTAGTGGGTCATGCTCTGATAGATGTAACATCGGGACGGGATGTTTTACCTTGTTGAATAATTTTACATGTAATGTGTTACATGTTTTGCATGATTGATTTGATTTCTATCCGCTGCGTATTGTGCAAATGCTTTATGTTTTGAATTAATAAAAGAGCATGACAGTTATTATGGTGAATGGTGTGAAGAGATTGTGTGACACCCTTAATTGCATAATTACTCTGATTGATATATTGCTATTTTAATTAAATATTTGGGGTATTTTAGAAGGGTGTTACAACGTCGTTCGTCCAAAACCCAATCCATAACCCCATAGTTAGTCGAACTACGTTTTGCTCTGATTCTCAGGCCAGATGAGATACGTAGGCATAAGACGCGATGTCTTAGCGAGCACACATCCCCCAAACCCATAGGTCAGCCGAGCTACGAAGACTCTGATTCTCATATTCAGATGAGATACGTATGCAGTGGATGCGACATCCGCGCGAGTCATTTCTCTTAACCTTTTTAGTAAATAAATACATTAGGTAAACCCACACCCTTTAGACGAAAACCACAAAAGTTGATCCCGTAGAGTACTACGGATGCAAAGGGGTGCTAATACCTTCCCTTTGCATAACCGACTCCCGAACCCAAGATTTGGTTGCGAGACCCCGTCTTGTCCTTTCCTTTTTCAGGTTTACTTCGAGCGTTTCCTTTCCCTCCTTTGGGATGAATAACGTACGGTGGCGACTCTTCTGTCATTTTCTTTCGCCGGTTGTTTTTTCGTGCACTGTATTTTTCAGGTTGCGACAGCTGGCGACTCTGCTGGGGACTAAGAAGTTGACCTCTTGCTGGTCCATCTTCCCTAAGCGAGTCCCTCCTAGCTTGTGTGATTTCTTGTTTATTGGGTGTTCATGCTTTTGTACATTTATTTGCTTACCTGCTTGCATGCATCTGTTGTATCTATTGGATCTGTTTGTTTGTTTGTTGGGATGGGATGTTCTATGAGAGATAAGCCCATTACCTAGGCTTGAGTGTACACACAGGTTTTAGAGTGGATGATCATGAGGCTTGCGTGGCATGTTGCTATGTTAAGTCGTTCGTGAAGAACCACACCCAGACGAGGTTTCTTTTGGATATATTATGTCCTACGGATGTTCCGTAACGACATGGTGTTCCTTTAGAAATCGTTGACGGGATGTTTTACCTTGTTGAATAATTTTACATGTAATGTGTTACATGTTTTGCATGATTGATTTGATTTCTATCCGCTGCGTATTGTGCAAATGCTTTATGTTTTGAATTAATAAAAGAGCATGACAGTTATTATGGTGAGTTGTGTGAAGAGATTGTGTGACACCCTTAATTGCATAATTACTCTAATTGATATATTGCTATTTTAATTAAATATTTGGGGTATTTTAGAAGGGTGTTACATTAGTGGTATCAAAGCATAGTCGGTCGAGTCGAGTCGTAATTATTCTGTTTCCCTGTACGTGATAGGTGTTGTGCAACCCTATCAGTACTTATTGTTTTAGCTTGTTGGGTTTTCAGAATAGAGATGGTTGGAAGAGGTAGAGACGATGCTGCGATTGCTGAGGCTCTGGGTATGCTAGCTGGAGTACTTGGAGGGAATCCGAATGTTGTGGGAATGGGAGCTGCTCGTCAACTGAGTGAGTTCCAGAAGAATAATCCTCCAATGTTCAAGGGAGCATACGATCCAGATGGTGCTCAGAAGTGGTTGAAAGAGATTGAGAGGATCTTCCGAGTGACTGAGTGTGCCGATAACCAGAAGGTCAGGTTCGGTACGCATATGCTGTCAGAGGAAGCAGATGATTGGTGGGTTGCTACCCGCACTGAGTTGGAAGCTGCTGGAAGTACTGAAATCACGTGGGCGGTGTTCAGAGAGAGATTCCTGAGGAAGTACTTTCCAGAGGATGTCAGAGGAAAGAAAGAGATAGAGTTCTTGGAATTGAAGCAGGGCAACCGGTCTGTTACTGAGTATGCTGCTAAGTTCACAGAGCTGTCAAAGTATTACACTCCCTATAATGAGGCTACTGGGGAATTTTCAAGATGTGTGAAGTTTGAGAACGGGTTACGTCCCGAGATCAAGCAGGCTATTGGGTATCAGCGGATTAGAGTGTTTTCTGACTTGGTTGACTGTTGCAGGATTTTTGAACAGGATACCAAGGCCAGAGCGGAGAGCTATCAGCAAAGAGTTGATAGGAAAGGCAAGAATCAGAATGATCGTGGGAAACCGTATGCAGCTGGCAAAGGTTTCCAGAGACAAAGTGGGATGAAGAGGCCTAGTGGGGGAGACTCCAGTGCCCCTGCTAAGTGTTACAGATGTGGTCAGGCGGGACATCGTATCCATGAGTGTACCAGTAATGAGAAGAAGTGTTTTAAGTGTGGAAAAGGTGGTCACTTGGCTGCAGAGTGCTGGTTGAAGACTGTGACTTGTTTCAACTGTGGAAAAGTGGGTCATATCAGTCCACAGTGTCCTAAGCCGAAGAGAGAGAACCAGTCGGGAGGCAAGGTCTTTGCTTATCGGGTTCTGAGACTTCTGCAGATGATCGTTTGACCCGAGGTACGTGTTATATTAATGGCCTTCCTCTTGTAGCTATTATTGACACAGGTGCGACTCATTCCTTTATATCTTTGGATTGTGCTGTGAAACTTAAATTAGAGATATCTGAGATGCATGGTAGTATGGTGATTGATACTCCTGCGAAGGGTTCAATGACTACTACTTCAGTTTGTTTAAATTGCCCTTTGAGTATTTTTGGTAGAGAATTTGGAATGGACCTCGTGTGTCTTCCACTAGTGCAGATTGATGTTATCCTGGGTATGAACTGGTTGGTGTTTAACCGAGTCTATATCAACTCATTTGATAAGACTGTGATCTTTCCCGAGATTTAGGAAGGAAAGAGTTTGTTTCTATCAGCAAGGCAGGTGAATGAGGCAGTAGCAGATGGGGCGGAGTTATTTATGTTGTTAGCGACTTTGGAGGCGAAAGATAAACTGGTGATTTGCGTCCTAGCCGTGGTGTGTGATTTTCCTGATGTGTTTCCTGAAGAAGTGAATGAATTACCGCCAGAGCGTGAAGTTGAATTCTCGATTGATTTGGTACCTGGTACTAGGCCGATATCGATGGCTCCGTACCGTATGTCTGCTGTTGAGTTAACTGAATTGAAGAGTCAGCTGGAAGATCTGTTGGATAAGAAATTTATTCGTCCGAGTGTGTCACCGTGGGGTGCACCAGTGTTATTGGTTAAGAAGAAAGAAGGTACTATGAGGTTGTGTGTGGACTACAGGCAACTGAATAAAATGACGATCAAGAATAGGTATCCTTTGCCGAGGATTGATGATTTGATGGATCAGTTGGTTGGTGCGAGTGTGTTCAGCAAAATAGATTTGAGATCTGGGTATCATCAGATACGTGTGAAAACTGAGGATATTCAGAAGACTGCTTTCAGAACAAGGTATGGACATTATGAGTATTCTGTGATGCCTTTTGGTGTGACTAATGCGCCTGGAGTATTTATGGAGTATATGAATAGGATTTTCCATCCGTACCTAGACAAGTTTGTTGTGGTGTTTATTGACGATATTTTGGTGTATTCGAAATCTGAAGAAGAGCATGCTGAACACTTGAGAGTGGTTTTAGGAGTTCTACGAGAAAAGAAGTTATTTGCTAAACTGTCAAAGTGTGAATTTTGGTTAGAAGAGGTTAGTTTTCTTGGTCATGTGATTTCAAGAGGCGGTGTTGCTGTCAATCCTTCTAAGATCGAAGCGGTATCTAAGTGGGAAGCTCCGAAGTCAGTTTCTGAGATAAGGAGTTTTCTTGGACTTGCAGGTTATTATAGGAAATTCATTGAGGGATTTTCTAAGTTGGCATTACCGTTGACGATGTTGACTAGAAAGGGGCAAGCGTTTGCTTGGGACTCAAAATGTGAAGAAGGTTTTCAAGAGTTAAAGAGAAGGTTAACTACTGCTCCTATTCTGATATTACCGAGTCCGTCAGAACCATTTGAGGTTTACTGTGATGCTTCATTGTTGGGTTTGGGTGGTGTTTTGATGCAGAATAAGCAGGTTGTAGCTTATGCTTCGAGACAACTGAAGGTTCATGAGGGGAACTATCCGACGCACGATTTAGAGTTGGCAGCAGTGGTATTTGTTCTGAAGTTATGGAGGCATTACTTGTACGGGTCAAGATTTGAGGTTTTTAGTGATCATAAAAGTTTAAAGTATTTGTTTGATCAAAAAGAGCTGAATATGAGACAGAGGAGATGGTTAGAGTTTCTGAAGGATTATGACTTTGGTTTGAATTACCATCCGGGTAAAGCAAACGTAGTGGCTGATGCATTGAGTCGGAAATCATTGCATATGTCTATGTTAATGGTTAAGGAATTGGATTTAATTGAGCAGTTTAGAGACTTGAGTTTGGTGTGTGAGAGTACTCACAATAGTGTTAAATTGGGGATGTTGAAGTTAACGAGTGGTATCCTGGATGAGGTTAGAGAGGGTCAGAAATCCGATGTGCTTTTGGTTGATAAGTTGACTCTAGTGAATCAAGGTCAAGGTGGTGAATTCAGAGTTGATGAGAATGGTGTTTTGAAATTTGGTAATCGGGTGTGTATTCCGGATGTCACCGAGCTTAAGAAGAGTATTCTTGAGGAAGGACATCGTAGTGGCTTGAGTATTCATCCTGGGGCTACGAAGATGTATCATGATTTGAAAAAGTTATTTTGGTGGCCGGGAATGAAAAGAGAAATTGCGAGTTTTGTTTATTCTTGTTTGGCTTGTCAGAAGTCAAAGATTGAGCATCAGAAGCCGTCTGGGCTAATGCAACCGTTGGTTATTCCAGAGTGGAAGTGGGATAGTATCAGTATGGATTTTGTTTCTGGTTTACCGAGGACAATTAAGAATTTTGAAGCTATTTGGGTGATTGTTGACAGATTGACGAAATCGGCTCATTTCATTCCGATCAGAATGGATTATTCGTTAGAGAGATTAGCTGAGTTGTATATTGAGAAAATTGTAAGTTTGCATGGTATTCCGTCGAGTATTGTTTCGGATAGAGATCCTAGATTTACATCGAAGTTCTGGGAAGGTTTGCAGAGGGCTTTGGGAACTAAGCTGAGATTGAGTTCTGCATATCATCCGCAGACTGATGGTCAGACTGAGAGGACGATTCAGTCACTAGAGGATCTTTTGAGGGCTTGTGTTTTGGAAAAGGGAGGTGCTTGGGATTGTTATTTACCTTTGATTGAGTTTACCTACAACAATAGTTTTCATTCGAGCATTGGTATGGCACCGTTTGAAGCTTTGTATGGTAAGAGATGTTGGACACCTTTGTGTTGGTATGAGTCCGGTGAGAGTGCTGTGGTTGGACCGGAGATTGTTCAACAAACTACGGAAAAGATTAAGATGATTCAGGAGAAGATGAGGATTGCTCAGAGTCGTCAGAAGAGTTATCACGACAAGAGGAGGAAGTCACTTGAGTTTCAAGAGGGAGATCATGTGTTTCTTCGTGTTACTCCGATAACTGGGGTTGGTCGAGCTTTGAAGTCGAAGAAGTTGACACCTCGATTTATTGGTCCTTATCAGATTTTGGAGAGGATAGGGGAGGTAGCCTATCGTATCGCTTTACCGCCGTCACTTGTGAATTTGCATGAGGTTTTTCATGTGTCTCAGTTGAGGAGGTACATTCCTGATCCGTCGCATGTGGTCCAAGTAGATGATGTATAGGTGAGAGATAACCTGACTGTTGAAACATCACCTATGAGGATCGAGGATCGAGAGTTGAAGCAGTTGCGGGGTAAAGAGATTGCTTTGGTAAAGGTAGCTTGGGGAGGACCAGCAGGTGGCAATGTGACTTGGGAACTTGAGAGTCAAATGAAGGAGTCTTATCCTGAGTTGTTCGCTTGAGGTATGTTTTCGAGGACGAAAACTCTTTTAGTGGGGGAGAGTTGTAACACCCCGATAAAAATAAGATAATTATTTTAAAATAAGTTAATAATATATTTATTAATTTAATTAAATAATTGGAATTATTATTATTGGAATATAATGTTGGAATTAGTAAAAAGAGTCCCATTTGGCAAAAAGAGGTTTTCACGTGAAAACAGAGAAACGACTCTAAAATGGAAAAAGGGCAAAGAGCTAGAGAACAAGGGTTGAAGAGAGGAAGAGCTCGAAGCTAAAGGATTGCCGGATTAACTCAGGTAAGGGGGGTTTATCGTCGTTTAATGGGTATTATGGGTTAACATGTAATGGGTAGTGATAAACCATTGATTTGACTCTAATTAGATGATGAATGTTGAAATTGTGAAATTTTGGATGAATGAGATATGAGTATGATTGAGGAAATTCGTAGGAATTAGAGGTAATAAGGTTAGAAATTGTGAGATTGAATGTGTATGATCTGTGTTAGACAATATGAATGAATGTTGTGTAAAAATTGGAATGTGGAAGGTGGGATCTGAAAATCTCGTAGCAGAGAAAACCATAGCAGATATGGAATTCTGGTTTCTGGTCATACGCGTATGGCACTAGGCAATACGCGTATGAGATGGTCTGGTACACGTATGGCACTAGGCAATACGGGTATGGATGAAGAAGATGATGATTTTAATGTAGTTTTGTCTCTGTTGGTACGCGTATGAGGATGTGGTACGCGTAGCATACGCGTATGAGGCAGCCAATACGCGTATGGGATTGGCTGAGAAATGGGCCATACGCGTATGGGACTAGGCAATACGCGTATGGGCAGAATTGTGATTTTTCTGTGCTGTTGTTGTGCAGTTTTTGGTTGTTCAGCTGAGTAATGTAATTTTAGCTGATGTATGATATAGTAGGGATCGTTCCCCGCCGTTTTGAGCAGTATAGGTATTAGTAGAGTGTGCTAATACTGTGATTAATTAGTTGACATGATATGATGTTTTGATACATGTGTTGATGATGTATGATAGTATGCATAATGCTGTGAATGTATATGTTATGTATGCAATTATGAATGGTATGTTTATGGCTTAGAGTGTGAGCATATGTCCATTGTGGATTATTGTTGATGATTTTGCATTGCTAGGTGATTTAGCATGCATATTGTGGCCTTTATGGTGGTAGCTAATTCCCATGGTGAGGAATTAGTGAGTTAGTCATTATGGACTGTTGTTGATGTTTGCATGCTAGGTGAATTAGCGTGCATAGCATGTCCCTTGGGGTGGTAGCTAATTCCCATGGTGAGGAATTAGTGAGTGAGTCACTAGGTCTCAAATGAGTGGGACTAGTGGGCTTGGTAGCCGTATCTGGATTTGATCGGTGAGGTTGAACTATATGTTCACGAATAGTCGGTACCGCATGCATGGAGTCTCATTGCATAATGTATGTATTGTGTATAATATGAATGGATGTGTTCCAATATTATACGTGTGTTTTGATGTTTATGTTGAGTATGATTATGAGTATGAGTTGATGTGGCCGTTACTGAATGTGTGATATGATTAGGGTGAATGAATGTGTTAAATTACTTAGCATCACATGATATTTTATAATGCTTATTACATCGATTGAGGAACTCACCCTTACAACTATGTTTCAGGTAACGAGCAGTGATTGAGTAGAAGCTAGTCCTTGGAGTCTAGTGTAGTTCCTTAGTGGGTCATGCTCTGATAGATGTAACATCGGGACGGGATGTTTTACCTTGTTGAATAATTTTACATGTAATGTGTTACATGTTTTGCATGATTGATTTGATTTCTATCCGCTGCGTATTGTGCAAATGCTTTATGTTTTGAATTAATAAAAGAGCATGACAGTTATTATGGTGAATGGTGTGAAGAGATTGTGTGACACCCTTAATTGCATAATTACTCTGATTGATATATTGCTATTTTAATTAAATATTTGGGGTATTTTAGAAGGGTGTTACAACGTCGTTCGTCCAAAACCCAATCCATAACCCCATAGTTAGTCGAACTACGTTTTGCTCTGATTCTCAGGCCAGATGAGATACGTAGGCATAAGACGCGATGTCTTAGCGAGCACACATCCCCCAAACCCATAGGTCAGCCGAGCTACGAAGACTCTGATTCTCATATTCAGATGAGATACGTATGCAGTGGATGCGACATCCGCGCGAGTCATTTCTCTTAACCTTTTTAGTAAATAAATACATTAGGTAAACCCACACCCTTTAGACGAAAACCACAAAAGTTGATCCCGTAGAGTACTACGGATGCAAAGGGGTGCTAATACCTTCCCTTTGCATAACCGACTCCCGAACCCAAGATTTGGTTGCGAGACCCCGTCTTGTCCTTTCCTTTTTCAGGTTTACTTCGAGCGTTTCCTTTCCCTCCTTTGGGATGAATAACGTACGGTGGCGACTCTTCTGTCATTTTCTTTCGCCGGTTGTTTTTTCGTGCACTGTATTTTTCAGGTTGCGACAGCTGGCGACTCTGCTGGGGACTAAGAAGTTGACCTCTTGCTGGTCCATCTTCCCTAAGCGAGTCCCTCCTAGCTTGTGTGATTTCTTGTTTATTGGGTGTTCATGCTTTTGTACATTTATTTGCTTACCTGCTTGCATGCATCTGTTGTATCTATTGGATCTGTTTGTTTGTTTGTTGGGATGGGATGTTCTATGAGAGATAAGCCCATTACCTAGGCTTGAGTGTACACACAGGTTTTAGAGTGGATGATCATGAGGCTTGCGTGGCATGTTGCTATGTTAAGTCGTTCGTGAAGAACCACACCCAGACGAGGTTTCTTTTGGATATATTATGTCCTACGGATGTTCCGTAACGACATGGTGTTCCTTTAGAAATCGTCGACTCTGGTGACCATTTCCCGAGAACTCAGTCGAGGCCTCTCCTCCGAGACATGATTATGTTAGCTCTGGTGGGCGCATTCTCGCTGATCAATTCGAGGACCCCGAGACTGGGAAGTTGCTTTAGGATGTCCTGTTGAGGGGAGTCATTGGAGGTCTTTTATCCCGTAATAATGCCAAACCATCAGTGGTAAACGTATTATTCGCGATTGAAGGGCTGAAGCTGACGAACTTCTATTTTTAGAACCTACCAGTGAGGGGTGGGCTAAATTCAGGAAACCTTAACCTCCAACCAACCCGATTTTCTGGAGCAGAGTTTTGGTCTTGTATTATATTCCTCAGTGAATTTCTCTCCAGGAAGTGCAACCTGACAGATGTTCAAGCGGATCCATCAATTCTGATTGACATGCCTTTGCATTGCATAACATCATCTACATATTTGCATCCAACATCTCATGCTTATTCATTTGCAGGGTATTCCCTTTCAAAACGGGGGTGCCTTAAAACTGAACAAGCAGTGCATCGCATACCATGCATATTAACCCTTGTCTGTTTTGCAGGTGTCACCGCAGTGTCTAATGTTTGTTCCCTGTATCAGGCAGTTATTGGTCCCAAGCGAGTTCACAGATGCCCGACAAAGGAAAACCGTCCACGACTAGCGATGGACCAAGTACAGAAAGAGCTGGCTGATATGCGTGAAAGGATGGATTAGTTCATGACATTGATGACTGGTATGTGTCGCATTACGAGAAAAACCGGCGGGAAAAGAAAGAAACAACAGAGCCGCCACCGTGCGTTATTTATCCCAAAAGAGGGAAAGGAAACGCTCGAAGTAAACCTAGGAAAAGAACATGGTCTCGCGACCAAAGAGAATGGGTTCGGGAGTCGGTTATGCGAAGGGAAGGTATTAGCACCCCTACGCATCCGTAGTACTCGACGGGATCCACGCACAATAGAAAGGGAAATGGTTGCTAAAACACTGCTCAAACACACACACGCTGGCTGAAAGAGACACAAGAAACAAACAAGACTGAAACTGACTCGGCAGGATACCGCATCCTGGGCCTACTTAGTCTATCAGGCATAGACATCAGAGTCGAAGTAGTTCGGACTGGGAAAACGACACATGCTCGCTAGGATGTCGCATCCTATGCATACGTATCTTCTCGGACGAGAGAAGAATCAGAGCATTCGTAGCTCGGCTGACACGCACACAAACAAACACAGGCAAAGGTAAACGTGGAGCCTGAACGCCAATCACTGGACTTACATCAGCATCCGAACCAAACAAAACCACACTGGAACCCAAATGCCACTCGATGGACTTACATCAGCTTCCAAGCACACAACAACACACACGGAGGGGTTGAAGACAAAAGGGTTGAAAAAGAAAAAAAGGGCGCCCGGAGAGATCAGCTCATCTCCTGCCTACGTACCTCATCTGGTATGAGGATCAGGGCGACGTAGTTCCCCTACGCAGGGAAAAACGACTAGCCTAACCAGATAACAGAGGGAGACACAACACTAGGGAGACTACGACTCGAGCCTAGATGTTATCATGCAAAATCATCCCTAAGTTAAGGTTTCTAGCTAACTTGCACAGGAAGCAAGCCTATCCTAAATATGACTTGCACAGGAAGCAAGCCACACCTACACTAACTTGCACAGGAAGCAAGGGTCTCGATTGCAACTAGGGCAAGAGAAAGGGGAGGTCTCAATCGCAACGAGGGCGAGAGAAGAGAATAGTGTTAGTTGTTAGTCAAACTCGACAAGACATCGCATCTCGTGCCTACGTATCGCATCTCGTGCCTAAGCAAACAAGGATTAGTCTAAACTAAACCTAACTTGCACAGGGAACAAGTCAAACAAACATGCAAGCACAGGTGGCACACACTATACACAAACAAGGGGCTCAAACAAGGCTAGGTTTTAGTCGAGGGGTCATATCAACCTCAACAAACAAACCTCTAGAATGGGGTGAGTGGTGCTCTTAACCTTGCCATTGAGGGGCTAAGGTGAAGCAGATGAAAGGAGATGAGGGGTGTGCCTCATTGCTTTTATCCCTGGCCAGGGAGAGCATTTGACAAGAATGTGTGGGTTCAGAAAGTGGGAACCCTTCTACACATTTGATACTGACTCAACTGTGCTATTGCACAAGATCTTGGGTTTTTATCTGTAATGCGTCAACACAGTGGTGTGAGCAAAACAGAAGACACACTGAATAGCAGGGGATAGGTTGCTTATCCCTTGGTCTGCCAATTGCCTCTTCACTTAGGAGGTCTTTGACTCTGTACAAGGACAAATTAAACATACACAATCATTGCCTCTTAAGGAGGACTTCAGACAGTTGCCTGGCCAAGTAACAGGCCAGGTCTTCCAGACTACATGAAGAAAAAGGAATTATACCTCAAGCAAGTTGCTAAATAGCAAAGCAAAGCAAGTTCAAAGAACTTAAGCAACTAAGGGTACCTGAAATAGTCAAACCAATCAGTATACAGTTCAACAGTCAAATCAAAGGGAATGGACATCAATAGGTAATCAGAAGCAAAGGAATGTGCAAGGCACAAGACTTAGGCATGTGAGCCAAGTCAACCTACAAAACAAACAAAGTTAAACAATGCTATTCAAGCAAGCTCAATCAGAAGAAATTGATCTCCTTGGTCATTTGGTGTTCAACCTGAAAACACAAGCTTAAAAGTGAGTACCAGGACCACTAGGGCAAGCCTAGGGTCAAAAGAGAATGAAAAAGTCAAAACAGCAAACCATAGTCAATCAAAATCAAGTTCAAACATTTAAGAAGCAAGCTCAATTGGGTTCATGTTCATATCATGCATCATCATCAATTCACAAGCAAAGGAAGTCAAAGCATGGCAAGGGAGAGCTCAAAGAAGTCAACAGAATGACTTGCATCAAAAGTCAACTCAAACATTTTCAAAAATCACCAAATAAATCATGATCAATCCTAACACCTAGCATGGTAAGCATGTAAAATTTCATCCCATTTGGACAAGTGGAAGGCAGTCAATGAAAATCATAAAGTCAAAGCAAATTTGAACATGCTCAAAGAAGTCAAACAAACATGTATCAACTTCAAAAAATCATAACTAAATGAAAACAGATGAGAAATGAATGGGATTAACACCAATGCAAAGCCCAAGATGTCTAGTTATCTCATGCAAAATTTCATGATCATACAATAAGGTATGAGAATTTCCCAAAGCAAATGGCAAGGTATGTCACATAAAGTCAACATTTGACTAGACAGGGAGGAAAAATCTCAAACAAATGGAAAATAGCACAATTAATTCCAAGAAAAAATCACAAGTCAACATGACATATGAGAGGAGATTCATGCAAAAAATTGGATCATTTGGAGGTCATGAAGCATGTAAACAAAAATCAGCAAATGACACATTCATGGTGTGACACAAGTTGTCGCACCTTACTTCCAAAATTCAAAGCTCTCAATCTACATATGATAAAATCATGATATTTACATCAAAATAAGCATGGATGAGTGTAGAATAACCACGAAAATTTTCAGATCAAATGGATGCAACATGATTATTTCACAAGAGAAATGGCAAGAGGTACAATTTTTGGTCACATGATATAAACCCTAAGGCCATTTAAAATTCAACCAACCAAAAAATTATTAAAAATCATGGTAAAAAAGTAGACAATCTTATGGTCATGACGCAAAAATTCCCACTGGATTTGGGATTGAAATGAATGAGAAATGATTTTTGCAAGTTGAGTGATCAAATGGAATAATTATGTGAAATTAAATAAAATAATGTTGAATAATTAAAGGACCGAGTGGCACATTGGTAATTTTGAAGCTCACTTAACCAAACGGTGGCGTTTTGCTCGCTGAAAGGAAATAATCTTATTGGTGCATGGCGCTACAGTGCACATGCATACGTATGAACTCAAAAATCTGGGCAGGCATCAATTGGGATTTAGGGTTTATGCTACAGTGATGCATCTTCATCACCTTCAAATCGAATTTCAGAAAAAATCCCAGAAATACAAATTGAAAACATAGAAACGTTCAGCAAGGCAAGACAAGCAACAATCCATCATCAGTTTTCATTAAAACATGCTGTGCATCATGAATCGAACAGAAAAAGATCAACATCAAAACCTGCTCATGAACAAACCTTTCCAGAAATGATCAAATAGCATACCAATAGAACCATTAGAGCATGTACATGACAAATCCAAACACTATTTCCATGGAAGCAAGCTAATGAAAGAGAATCGAGCAAAAAAAATCAAATGAACACCAAACTTTATTTCCAGATTTCTTGCAGCATACTTAACCAAATTACACGAGACAAAGTGCATTGGATTCAGCATGCTAGGACCTATACTAAGCATGGCATAGATTTGAGAAACAAAAGATTCGAAAACCAACCAATTTGAAGAGCAGAGGAAGATTCAGCAGCTTTCAGGCTTGGATATACTCGAACAGTTGCTCTTTATGCTTCCACAAGTTGAAAGGTGAAGCAATCGTGGCTCAGCATCCTTTGTAAGAGCTGGAATCGAATTCTGCCATGGCTAGTGGTGTTGGAAGAACAGTCGAGCAAACCTCCTTCCAGTTGTGAAATGGCAATGAAAAAATAGGTCCACAATGATGCTTAGATGAGTGAACAAAGCTTGCTAGGTCGTGGCCTTTGAAGGATTTGGAAGCCTTTTGAAAATGCAAGAAAGATGAATTTTGAGAGAGGATGAATTTCTGAGTGTTTACAGCTGCTGCTAGGTTTTGATTTTTGCTGAAAATGAAGTTATATATGACTGTTTAACATTGGTTAATCATATGCTAAGCTTGGTTAACTTAAATGAAGCCAATTTGCATTTTTGCTAATTTGAGCCAATTGCAACAAGGAGGTATGGTTCTGGTCGAGTTGGGCCTTAAACATGTTGCAAATATCATCTAAAACAAGTCCCAAATGGCCAAATGTGCTGAAAATACTTAATTCAAAAAGTCAACCTTTTGCACCACTTGAAATTAATGAAGACAAGTCCAAAAATGCCATTTTGATTGGCAATGTTTTAGCACATGAAATTTATATTTTTGGAAAGAGGAGGTAAAATGTGGTTTGTAGGAAAAAACCCCACCAAATTTGGCCAAATGGTTTGGGAGATATGGCCTTTTGAAGTTCAAGATTTTGTGAAAATGAATTGATCATATCTTGACAACCATACATGGGAATTGAGAGTTCTTGGACTTTTTGGAAATGGGAGAACAAGATCTTCAACTTTCATGTTGGGCAAAAATTAATTTGAAGCTTGTATCATGATGTAAGTTTGGGATCAAGAAGTTTCCATTTTTGGCAGTTAAAATTACAGGTCCAGTTTCTATTTTTGGAAATTTTCTGATTGGCTTCAAATTCTTCAATGATGTTGTTTGCCATGATATATGAGGCCTATTGGGACATGAATAAGCTCTCTCAAACCAAATCCATCCATCAAAACCATAAAATCAGCCACAGTTGACCAAGTTTGACTTTCTAGGGTTTCTGACTGATTGTGCATGAATTGATGACTTCTGAACATCCAACCCTTGACTTAAACACTTCAAATGGACCTCCAAGTCATGTGAACTTGTTGGACAAACCCTAGGGCCTTGGCTCCTTGAGAAACACCCTTGCTGGCTTGATTGACTGATCTCCTGATCAGTTTGACCTAATTTCTTGATTGACTTGCACTTGAGACAACTGGGGGCAATGCAATGCTATGCAATGGACCATGATATGCTATGACCTAATATGGGATGGTATGTATAATGATAGGTGCAAATTTGAGGTGTTACAGCTGCCCCTATTCAATCAGCTGGGAACCCGAACGGATGATAGCAATGGCTGTCAGACTTTCAGGTTAAACAGGGATTGAATACAAAAGAACCGTAGAAATTTGCACCGACTGGCTATAATACAAAAGAACCACGTCATTTACCGATGACAAACGCATGACAAATTCAGAAAAGCAAAACCATTTACCGATGGTTGGAAAACTGGAAACTTGATATTTACCGATATCAACTTCAGCAAGACCATTTACCGATGGTTGCTGGGAAAACAAACTTCTGAAAAGAGAAACCATTTACCGATGGTTAAAACTTGATATTTACCGATATCAACTTCAGCAAGACCATTTACCGATGGCTGCTGGGAAACAGATTGATGTAGAGAGGAAGCAAGACCATTTACCGATGGTGGCCTCAAAGCAAACTTGATATTTACCGATATCAAGGCCATTTACCGATGGCTGCTGCAACTGGGAATTCGATATTTACCGATATCGAAGAAAACTGGGCCATTTACCGATGGCATCTCCGCTTGGGGAGGAACAAAATCCTTGGGGTGATACCAGACAAACCGTTTACCGACGACTTCTGGGGATTTTGATTTTATTAACAAGAGAACAAAGAATGACCAGACATTTACCGATGACTGGGATGAGACTCGATGTTTACCGAAATCGAAAGATGATGTTTACCGACATCAAAAAGAATGACCAGACATCTACCGATGACTGGGAATGAGGAATTTATTGGGAAGAGACAAACAAATATTTGCAACTGAAAACCAGGTAGGACATTTACAGATGACTCTACTGGGGATTTTTGTTGGGGGATTATCAGACATTTACCGATGACTGAAGGAAAGACTCGATGTTTACTGACACCGAAGCAATGGCGTTTACCGACACCAAAGAATGACCAGACATTTACCGATGACTGGGGTGAGACTCGATGTTTACCGACACCGAAAGATGATGTTTACCGACATCAAAAAGAATGACCAGACATTTACCGATGACTGGGGTGAGACTCGATGTTTACCGACACCGAAACAATGGCGTTTACCGACACCAACGGAGAGGAGGAATACTTCTTCGATTTGAAAATCGGAAATTGGCCTGAACGCCACTTCGGTCTGAATACCGGAAAATTGGCCTGAGTGCCATGAGTACATCGACCTGATCGTCGGAAACTCCTTCGGTCTGAATACCGGAAAGACATGAGACATATCATCTATAGCCGTCAAAATGTAGATAATACACTCGCATGGAAGATTATCCATAACCGGGTTGTAGGTTGTTAAATGAATAATCGACCGAAAACATCCTGAAGAGAGCGAAGGCAAACTTGTTAAAGGATGAACATTCGATTCCACAAGGAATACGAATCTTACTCTGCTGGTGATAACAATCGAAAGATTGACCAAAAAGTGCATGAGATATATTATCTATAGCCGTCAAAACGTAGATAATACACTCGCATGGAAGATTTATCCATAACCGGGTTGTAGGTTGTTAAATGAATAATCGACCGAAAACATCCTGAAGAGAGCGAAGGCAAACTTGTTAAAGGATGAACATTCGATTCCACAAGGAATACGAATCTTACTCTGCTGGTGATAACAATCGAAAGATTGACCAAAGAGTGCATGAGATATATTATCTATAGCCGTCAAAACGTAGATAATACACTCGCATGGAAGATTTATCCATAACCGGGTTGTAGGTTGTTAGATGGATAACGACCGAAAAGAAAGGCATCAGGGTACCAGGACTAGGTATGCAAAGATGACCAATCAAAAGAGGATAAAGTTGCTAACTCGGAACAAGTATCCAAAAAGAAAGGGAAGACCCAATGGGGACAATACTGCTTGATCAAGGCAAGTATCCAAAGGGGACAAGACCATTAATACCACAAAGAGGGGATTACATCTACCGGTTTGTAGGCAGAAAACCACGGAAAAGTAACCAGTCATCATCGGGATGAGCACAAAGGGTTAATTCCAACAAGGGGATGAAAGTGAGATTTTACAACTACCAGCTAGTGGGTAGAAAACCACAAAGATAGGACTTACAGCTACCGGTTTGTAGGCAGAGGCCAATGGAAAAGTAACCAGTCATCATCGGGATGAGCACAAAGGGTTAACTCCACCAAGGGGATGAAAGTGGGATTTTACAACTACCAGCTTGTGGGTAGAAAACCACAAAGATAGGACTTACAGCTACCGGTTTGTAGGCAGAGGCCACAAATTCCGCTGAGGATGAAATGAACGAGTGCCGGTTAGTGAGCGACTATTCATTTATGCCCCAGGGAAGCACAAGAGACAGTCAACGGGTAGCCAATTTAGGATCGATCCAAAAAGGCAGACTGAAACAAGACTCATCCTAATGAGGAAAGAACTCAATAGGGAGAACCCATCCCGTGTAGGGAGGGAACGAAAATAACCGTCATCCACGAGGATGTATCTCAGTGGGGAAATGGTAGGAAAGGATAGACACTTTCTGCTTAAGGGGTTGGCTCTACATGGAGAGATCAGACACACCCACATCTGCTAGGGGAAAATCTACTGGAGAGATCTGTAACAACAAATAGCAGGAGGTAACAATCAAACAGATACCCGGCGACAGCTGCAACATGAGTATCCAAATGCTATGATTATGCATGTATGCATTATGCATGATGAATGTATGATGAATGCTGACAAACAGACATGTTCAACACGCAGGTCCGGGAATCAACCGTCCGGAGAGAAAACCAAAGCCACCAGAGAGCAAAGAAAATCCACTGGGGACTGGGATATCAGGGAACATTTATCCTGCAGGGGAGGAAGGCCACCGGAGGCTTCCGGAGGGATCGTCAGTCACAACCGGAGAACAGAGTTCAACATACAGGCGTATGCGCCACAACAACTCGTGATGAAAATCTGAGATACCGAGAAGCAACCAGATCTCTGATGAGAAATACAAAAGCATTGATAAAGCTCCTTACGCGAACAACTCCACTGGGGGATCTATCTGAGGGAATGCCGGATTACGGGGATGTCGATCCTCCAAATACTGAATCTTCCCAGAAAAGCACCCATGCTGGGGGAGATGAAGGCTGCTCTGCTGGAGAGGCGAAAGTTGAAGTCTTCAGTAAACACTCTGCTAGGGGAGCTGCCCCACAATAATGTCCGAAATAGCAAACTGGCTGGGGATGCCCCACGATAGGGCTCAAACAGCACTCTACTGAGGATGCCCCACAATAGGTGCTAACGGGGATTTGGAGGAAGAATCTGTACTGCCGGGAACATGAAGATGAACAACCTCAAACAACACTGCGTCGGGCAAATTCACTGAGGAGAGACCATACGAGGTTCTGCAGGACAAAGATACAGTCATGCTCGAGATACGAACAATTGTCTTACTTGTTGGTAATCGTACCACCCCCGGGAGAGCACTGTGGGTCTCCTAAGTATTCTTCCATCATTGTGAATGTTCACTTTGTTTAAGAACAATTTTGTGAAAAATTTGTTTTATTTTGAAAACAATGATACTTTATCAATTAAAACATGCAAAACGTTTGTTGAGTTGAAACAAATAAGAGTGCAAACAATTGGCTAAAAGCTCAAATTGATGTGATGGAATGGTAGTCTGCAAAGGGCGAGACTCCATAGATCTGTACAAGTTTGAAATCGGTGATATACATTGGAGAGGGCTACATTGAACATAATGACCTTTCCTCTACCATTCCGAATTTTCGATGTATTCGGAGCTTCAGTCGACGACGAATCGAGAATCCCTGACGGATGACAGATATAGAGCACAGTCTTGTCAAGATGCAGTTACTTGCCAAATCCCTAATTTTTGCCTAGATTGCCCCAGTGTGAGGTGATCAATCTAGCGGGATGCGAATTCTTTTTTTTTTTTTTCAATGTCTCTAACTTTTGCCTGGATCGCCCTTTCGGGTTTTCAATCCACCGAGACGCTTCTTTTTGCCTAAGTCGCCCTTTGGGGTGTTCGACTTAGCGAGCTGTTTTGCTTTTTTCTTTTAGGCGAAGTATTTCTTGACTGCATCAGAATTCACAGGACGAGTGAACTTCTCCACCCATTGTTGTAAGTGTCAGAGCACCGCCTGAAAAGGCTCTCTTGACAACGTACGGACGTTCATAGCTTGGAGTTCACTTGCCCCTGGAATCGGGCACGAAAGACAAGACTTTCTTGAGCACAAGGTCCCTCGGAACACACGGGGCTTGATCTTCTTATCGAATGCTTTCTTCACTCTCTGCTGTTATAACTTGACCATGACACATGGCAATTGATCTTTTCGTTCTTTCCGTCGAATTCAGCATTAGTCAACTTGGGACTTTGAGGGTGCTATCTTTCTTTTGTTTTTTTTTCTTTTGATTTTGCTTTTGATTTTGCTTTCTTTTGATTTCTTTTGATTTTGCACCCTCCTCTTTCTTTTTTCTTTTTTCTTTTTTTTTTTCTTTTTTTTTTTTTTGATAATGCCCCAGTTGGCTGTTCTGCTGATTCTCGAGATGCAGCTGAGTGTGATCTTCTTTTCTCGCTCAAGAAGTCGGGAAATCTCGTCAGGAATCCCTTCGACATCATCTTCTTCCGCTTCGAATACAGGGAATTCAAAATTGGGAGATGACGTCCGATCATTATGTTCAATGGGTTTGAGAAACAACCTGCATAATGTTTTTGATATGAAAAGCACTTTGAAAATCAAACAAGACAATCGTTATGCAGATGAAAAGATTGCTTTTATTCTTGTTTTTAAAGGTTTTTTGTGATCACCAATTTCATGCAAAAGCAAAAAAGGAAAACAAATGGAAAAACAAATGTTTAACATGAATTTATTTGAATGAAAATATCATTGCACAAAATGTTGCCAACAATGCCATCACTTCTCCTTTTGGCATGGGAGAAGGGTTTTTAAACAAAGCGATTATTACAGAGACTTATGAACAACTGTAGGAACGCCCACAGTGACCCAATTGTGATAGATCCCACCAGGAATGATGAAATTGTTCAAGTCCTCTGCGTCCTCTTCCAAGATAGCAGCATCCTCTTCTTCAGGTTGATCGTCATGGATGAATCCTCCACTTGCAAACAAACCTTGCTCCTTAAGTGCCCCAGAACAGTAGCCAATGCCAGCCCGGGATTGGTTAACCAGGAATAAATCCATCAACAGCACTAAGTCTGGCAAAATCTCCCTCGAGTTCACAATTCTCTTGCTCAGGATGATCCATCAATCTGGCAGAGTCGGCTCTGGTATAATACCGGCAAAGTGCGTCTTCAAAATAAATGAAGATCGCAGGGTCAGACCACAGAACGGGAGACCGGAACAAAACACTCGCTTATGCAAATGATGCATGAGGTGTTTATGCATATGCTTGTTTTTATATCAAAGGAACTCGAGGGTTTCATTTGCAAACTTTGAAATATTTAAGCATTTTGATCATACATGAGAATATCTCATCAGATATATCAGGTGAAAAAATTTTCCCGGTTTTTTCATGTTTTGAAATTTTTTGCAGATAAACTCCTTTGAGTTCCTTGAAATTTTTTTTTTTTTCTGATGATATGGATGCAGATGAATGCATGAATGCATGTATGCAACAAACACACTCAAGAATCAAGCAAAGCACGCCAAACAAAGGTCGTGGGAAAGCTCATTGTATCCCTAATATCAATCATCCATTTTGGTGGATTTAGGTTTTCACCTTATCGACACCCAAGTTCCATTGATATTAACGGTACATGAACCAGCTCAAACATCCTTAATATCAACCAGCCGCTTTGGTGGATTTAGGTTTTACCCCTGATCCGGGATCCATTGATATTAACAATGTTTGAACGACTCAACCACGAATCATGGGTTTGTTGAGAGTCACGAGCATGGAGTTTCGGTTAAGAACCACCCAAAGGGAGTGTACTAGGGTTTAAACCTGCCAGACATGTTCTATCAGAGGTTCCCATAATCATCGTTCCATCTCTCGAATATTATCGGAGGAACGAATACTCGTATTCCAAGAATATTCTCAAGAGAAACTCTTATGAGTGTAGTATCGCGTAACAATCGTATCAGAACTGACATCTGAACGACCTCCGCACTACGGTCCTAAAAAATAGGCCAAGATGGGTTTGGTAAACTAAGGTCCTTGGCTTCTGCGGCACATGATTGAAAGAATAATGCCTAACCACAAATAACTTGTGTGACATTATTAGTTCAACATGACCTCCACCAAGTGAATGGTCTCGCAAGTCAACTGGCTAAGGAATACTCCACACCAGTCAACAAGACTATGCCATTCCCCTATCCTAGAGTGCACTCGAGTTCGGGTATTGGACCTCTTACCTCAACTGACTCCCACCCCACAAAGAAAAACAGACAACCAGCCAGGCAGAATAAATGATGAATATGAATGCAAACATAATTACAAACATAAATGCAAACAATAGACAATGAATGCAAACAGTAAATAAGGGATGCAATAAATAAAAACAGCACAAAGCAACCAAAACCCTAATCCTAGAGAGCGCTAGGAGAGACTCGCTCAGGGAAGATGGACCAGCATAGGTCAACTTCTCTACGTCCCCAGCAGAGTCGCCAGCTGTCGCATTACGCGAAAAACCGGCGGGAAAAGAAAGAAACAACAGAGCCGCCACCGTGCGTTATTTATCCCAAAAGAGGGAAAGGAAACGCTCGAAGTAAACCTAGGAAAAGAACATGGTCTCGCGACCAAAGAGAATGGGTTCGGGAGTCGGTTATGCGAAGGGAAGGTATTAGCACCCCTACGCATCCGTAGTACTCGACGGGATCCACGCACAATAGGAAGGGAAATGGTTGCTAAAACACTGCTCAAACACACACACACTGGCTGAAATAGACACAAGAAACAAACAAGACTGAAACTGACTCGGCAGGATACCGCATCCTGGGCCTACTTAGTCTATCAGGCATAGACATCAGAGTCGAAGTAGTTCGGACTGGGAAAACGACACATGCTCGCTAGGATGTCGCATCCTATGCATACGTATCTTCTCGGACGAGAGAAGAATCAAAGCATTCGTAGCTCGGCTGACACGCACACAAACAAACACAGGCAAAGGCAAACATGGAGCCTGAACGCCAATCACTGGACTTACATCAGCATCCGAACCAAACAAAACCACACTGGAACCCAAATGCCACTCGATGGACTTACATCAGCTTCCAAGCACACAACAACACACACGGAGGGGTTGAAGACAAAAGGGTTGAAAAAGAAAAAAAGGGCGCCCGGAGAGATCAACTCATCTCCTGCCTACGTACCTCATCTGGTATGAGGATCAGGGCGACGTAGTTCCCCTACGCAGGCAAAAAGGACTAGCCTAACCAGATAACAGAGGGAGACACAACACTAGGGAGACTACGACTCGAGCCTAGATGTTATCATGCAAAATCATCCCTAAGTTAAGGTTTCTAGCTAACTTGCACAGGAAGCAAGCCTATCCTAAATATGACTTGCACAGGAAGCAAGCCACACCTACACTAACTTGCACAGGAAGCAAGGGTCTCGATTGCAACTAGGGCAAGAGAAAGGGGAGGTCTCAATCGCAACGAGGGCGAGAGAAGAGAATAGTGTTAGTTGTTAGTCAAACTCGACAAGACATCGCATCTCGTGCCTACGTATCTCATCTGAACATGAGAATCAGAGTTGCCGTAGTTCGGCTTCGGAGGGACAAAGGTCTCGATTGCAACTAGGGCAAGAGAAAGGGAAAGGCTCGATCGCAACGAGGGCGAGAGAAAGGAAAAGGCTCGATCGCAACGAGGGCGAGAGAAAGGATCGCAACGAGGGCGAGAGAAAGGATCACAACGAGGGCGAGAGAAAGGATCGCAACGAGGGCGAGAGAAAGGATCGCAACGAGGGCGAAAGCAAACAAGGATTAGTCTAAACTAAACCTAACTTGCATAGGGAGCAAGTCAAACAAACATGCAAGCACAGGTGGCACACACTATACACAAACAAGGGGCTCAAACAAGGCTAGGTTTTAGTCGAGGGGTCATATCAACCTCAACAAACAAACCTCTAGAATGGGGTGAGTGGTGCTCTTAACCTTGCCATTGAGGGGCTAAGGTGAAGCAGATGAAAGGAGATGAGGGGTGTGCCTCATTGCTTCTATCCCTGGCCAGGGAGAGCATTTGACAAGAATGTGTGGGTTCAGAAAGTGGGAACCCTTCTACACATTTGATACTGACTCAACTGTGCTATTGCACAAGATCTTGGGTTTTTATCTGTAATGCGTCAACACAGTGGTGTGAGCAAAACAGAAGACACATTGAATAGCAGGGGATAGGTTGCTTATCCCTTGGTTCTGCCAATTGCCTCTTCACTTAGGAGGTCTTTGACTCTGTACAAGGACAAATTAAACATACACAATCATTGCCTCTTAAGGAGGACTTCAGACAGTTGCCTGGCCAAGTAACAGGCCAGGTCTTCCAGACTACATGAAGAAAAAGGAATTATACCTCAAGCAAGTTGCTAAATAGCAAAGCAAAGCAAGTTCAAAGAACTTAAGCAACTAAGGGTACCTGAAATAGTCAAACCAATCAGTATACAGTTCAACAGTCAAATCAAAGGGAATGGACATCAATAGGTAATCAGAAGCAAAGGAATGTGCAAGGCACAAGACTTAGGCATGTGAGCCAAGTCAACCTACAAAACAAACAAAGTTAAACAATGCTATTCAAGCAAGCTCAATCAGAAGAAATTGATCTCCTTGGTCATTTGGTGTTCAACCTGAAAACACAAGCTCAAAAGTGAGTACCAGGACCACTAGGGCAAGCCTAGGGTCAAAAGAGAATGAAAAAGTCAAAACAGCAAACCATAGTCAATCAAAATCAAGTTCAAACATTTAAGAAGCAAGCTCAATTGGGTTCATGTTCATATCATGCATCATCATCAATTCACAAGCAAAGGAAGTCAAAGCATGGCAAGGGAGAGCTCAAAGAAGTCAACAGAATGACTTGCATCAAAAGTCAACTCAAACATTTTCAAAAATCACCAAATAAATCATGATCAATCCTAACACCTAGCATGGTAAGCATGTAAAATTTCATCCCATTTGGACAAGTGGAAGGCAGTCAATGAAAATCATAAAGTCAAAGCAAATTTGAACATGCTCAAAGAAGTCAAACAAACATGTATCAACTTCAAAAAATCATAACTAAATGAAAACAGATGAGAAATGAATGGGATTAACACCATTGCAAAGCCCAAGATGTCTAGTTATCTCATGCAAAATTTCATGATCATACAATAAGGTATGAGAATTTCCCAAAGCAAATGGCAAGGTATGTCACATAAAGTCAACATTTGACTAGACAGGGAGGAAAAATCTCAAACAAATGGAAAATAGCACAATTAATTCCAAGAAAAAATCACAAGTCAACTTGACATATGAGAGGAGATTCATGCAAAAAATTGGATCATTTGGAGGTCATGAAGCATGTAAACAAAAATCAGCAAATGACACATTCATGGTGTGACACAAGTTGTCACACCTTACTTCCAAAATTCAAAGCTCTCAATCTACATATGATAAAATCATGATATTTACATCAAAATAAGCATGGATGAGTGTAGAATAACCACGAAAATTTTCAGATCAAATGGATGCAACATGATTATTTCACAAGAGAAATGGCAAGAGGTACAATTTTTGGTCACATGATATAAACCCTAAGGCCATTTAAAATTCAACCAACCAAAAAATTATTAAAAATCATGGTAAAAAAGTAGACAATCTTATGGTCATGACGCAAAAATTCCCACTGGATTTGGGATTGAAATGAATGAGAAATGATTTTTGCAAGTTGAGTGATCAAATGGAATAATTATGTGAAATTAAATAAAATAATGTTGAATAATTAAAGGACCGAGTGGCACATTGGTAATTTTGAAGCTCACTTAACCAAACGGTGGCGTTTTGCTCGCTGAAAGGAAATAATCTTATTGGTGCATGGCGCTACAGTGCACATGCATACGTATGAACTCAAAAATCTGGGCAGGCATCAATTGGGATTTAGGGTTTATGCTACAGTGATGCATCTTCATCACCTTCAAATCGAATTTCAGAAAAAATCCCAGAAATACAAATTGAAAACATAGAAACGTTCAGCAAGGCAAGACAAGCAACAATCCATCATCAGTTTTCATTAAAACATGCTGTGCATCATGAATCGAACAGAAAAAGATCAACATCAAAACCTGCTCATGAACAAACCTTTCCAGAAATGATCAAATAGCATACCAATAGAACCATTAGAGCATGTACATGACAAATCCAAACACTATTTCCATGGAAGCAAGCTAATGAAAGAGAATCGAGCAAAAAAAATCAAATGAACACCAAACTTTATTTCCAGATTTCTTGCAGCATACTTAACCAAATTACACGAGACAAAGTGCATTGGATTCAGCATGCTAGGACCTATACTAAGCATGGCATAGATTTGAGAAACAAAAGATTCGAAAACCAACCAATTTGAAGAGCAGAGGAAGATTCAGCAGCTTTCAGGCTTGGATATACTCGAACAGTTGCTCTTTATGCTTCCACAAGTTGAAAGGTGAAGCAATCGTGGCTCAGCATCCTTTGTAAGAGCTTGAATCGAATTCTGCCATGGCTAGTGGTGTTGGAAGAACAGTCGAGCAAACCTCCTTCCAGTTGTGAAATGGCAATGAAAATAGGTCCACAATGATGCTTAGATGAGTGAACAAAGCTTGCTAGGTCGTGGCCTTTGAAGGATTTGGAAGCCTTTTGAAAATGCAAGAAAGATGAATTTTGAGAGAGGATGAATTTCTGAGTGTTTACAGCTGCTGCTAGGTTTTGATTTTTGCTGAAAATGAAGTTATATATGACTGTTTAACATTGGTTAATCATATGCTAAGCTTGGTTAACTTAAATGAAGCCAATTTGCATTTTTGCTAATTTGAGCCAATTGCAACAAGGAGGTATGGTTCTGGTCGAGTTGGGCCTTAAACATGTTGCAAATATCATCTAAAACAAGTCCCAAATGGCCAAATGTGCTGAAAATACTTAATTCAAAAAGTCAACCTTTTGCACCACTTGAAATTAATGAAGACAAGTCCAAAAATGCCATTTTGATTGGCAATGTTTTAGCACATGAAATTTATATTTTTGGAAAGAGGAGGTAAAATGTGGTTTGTAGGAAAAAACCCCACCAAATTTGGCCAAATGGTTTGGGAGATATGGCCTTTTGAAGTTCAAGATTTTGTGAAAATGAATTGATCATATCTTGACAACCATACATGGGAATTGAGAGTTCTTGGACTTTTTGGAAATGGGAGAACAAGATCTTCAACTTTCATGTTGGGCAAAAATTAATTTGAAGCTTGTATCATGATGTAAGTTTGGGATCAAGAAGTTTCCATTTTTGGCAGTTAAAATTACAGGTCCAGTTTCTATTTTTGGAAATTTTCTGATTGGCTTCAAATTCTTCAATGATGTTGTTTGCCATGATATATGAGGCCTATTGGGACATGAATAAGCTCTCTCAAACCAAATCCATCCATCAAAACCATAAAATCAGCCACAGTTGACCAAGTTTGACTTTCTAGGGTTTCTGACTGATTGTGCATGAATTGATGACTTCTGAACATCCAACCCTTGACTTAAACACTTCAAATGGACCTCCAAGTCATGTGAACTTGTTGGACAAACCCTAGGGCCTTGGCTCCTTGAGAAACACCCTTGCTGGCTTGATTGACTGATCTCCTGATCAGTTTGACCTAATTTCTTGATTGACTTGCACTTGAGACAACTGGGGGCAATGCAATGCTATGCAATGGACCATGATATGCTATGACCTAATATGGGATGGTATGTATAATGATAGGTGCAAATTTGAGGTGCTACAGTATGGCAGCAGGTTAAGAAAAGCTGAGGGAATTGGTTGGGAAACCGAGGCCTGAGGTGGAGATACTAAATGCTGAGGGAAACCCTGGTAACCCTGGGAACGCTGATAACCCTGTGAACACTGGTAACGTGGGTAACGCAAATGCTGATGGAAACCCGGGTAATGTTGGCAACACAGGGAATGTTGGAAATGGTATTGGCGGAAGGTACAATGTGAATCAAGGAATTCGGATTAACGGGCACCCCGTTACAGAAGATTATCAGTATGATCAATTTTCTTTGCACGACGAGGCCCTCGAGACCACTCGCCGTATGGATGAGCTTGCTGAGAAGCTCAAATCTTTGGAGTCTCAAAATTCCTTAGGCTTTGATGTCACAAATCTTGGTCTGGTTCAGGGAGTAAGGATTCCTCACAAGTTCAAACCCCCTACTTTTGAGAAATAAAACGGGGCTTCTTGCCCACGCACTCATCTCCAATCTTATTTGGGAAGGTTGGGAGCTCACACGGAAGATGAAAAGCTGTGGATGTACTATTTTGAAGACAGTCTAACTGGAGCTTCTCGTGAATGGTATTCTCATTTGTCTCGTACTACCATCAAAAGCTGGAAAGACTTGGCAGAGGCTTTTGTCAAGCAATATCAATACAACTTGGACATGGCTCCAAATCGGACCTTGTTGCAAGGTATGTCCCAGACTGCCAAGGAGACCTTTAGAGAATATGCTCAGCGTTGGAGACAGATTGCTGCGTCCATCCAACCCCCTATGTCTGAAAGGGAGATGGTGGACATGTTCATGAACACTCTTCAAGGCAACTATATTGAGAGATTGGTTGCTTGCCCGTCAATCAGCTTTGCAGAGATAGTAATTGCTGGAGAAAGAATCGAGAGTCTGTTGAAGATGGGCCGAATTCAAGACAATAGTGCTCCCAAGAGACCGTTTGCTGGTAACAGTCAGCGAAGAAAAGAAGGCGAGGCAAGCGTTGTGTATGCCGGCAGAGGCAGGAGTAAAGGACGCCCTAATTATTATCAAGATCAAGTGGCCGCAGTCACTATTCCAACACCTGTTCCTCAACCGCAATACATCCGCAACAACAACCCAGGTACAACAATCAACAACAAGGAGGTAATCCGGGTCAGCAGAGACACTACCAACAACGTCCAAGGCAGGCGGACCGGGTCATTGAGCCAATCCCAATGCCTTATTCAGTATTACTTCCCAAGATGATTGACATGAATCTGGTTACGTTGAGAACTCTGGCCCCACCAATCGATCCCAATAATTTGCCTAGAGGTTATGATGTCAACGCCAAATGTGCTTTTCACGCCAACGCACCTGGCCATACTACAGATAATTGCAAGGCTCTCCAGTTAAAGGTACAAGATTTGAGAGATGCCCAGGCTATCAATTTTGCTCCGGTGCCTAATGTTATCCAGAACCCGATGCCGGCTCACGGCAGGCAGAGGATTAATGCTGTTGATAGTGGGTGTCGCATCTCGAAAAATACGATTCCTCGCGATGGTCGCGGAAAAATTATGTTCGAACAGAGTCGCCACCGAACTTTATTTATTCCAATTAAGGAATAGGAAAATATCGATAAAACCTTTTAGAAAATAGAATAATGGTCGTCGCAACCATATTAGTCTAATTGTACGCAAGGGGAAGGTGTTAGCACCCCTCACGTCCGTTGTACTCAACGGGAACCTTTTAGTCTAATTTTCTATTTGAATGTTAGTTAACTGTTATTCGCTTTCTTCGAGTAATTAGAATTGATAATAGAGATGGATGAAGACCTCAAAATGGGAAAAGGGAGGTTTTTTATTAGTGTGCTCGCGAAGATACAACAATCTCCTGCCTACGTATCCTTATGGTGCAATAAGGAAATCAGAGCATTCGTAGTTCGGGGAATAACGGTTTTGGTATGTTTTGTTTGAACGACTGTGTAGGTCGGCGTTCTAACGGCTAAAAACTGGCTTGTCTACTCTCGGCGGAGGCTTAAGCACTAGTTTGTTGTGCGCGTTAGAAAGGATTAACAGTGTTCTTTTTGAAAAGGGTTTGGTCACGCGGGGGTGACGAGTTGAATTGATGTGTTTGGGTGTTTTGATTTGGTTGGTTTCGATCGCACGGGGGCGAGAAATTAGGTTGATTGGTTTGAGATGTTTTGAAGAACGACGATAGATTGAGCAATGTGGTGTTCACCAATCGTCCAATTCTTTCGAGGAGTAATAAGGCGTCCGCCTTTTATTCCTTTTTCATTCAGATTATTTTGAAAGTTTGTTTATGGATGTTGAATATGCACGGTAGTGAGGCGTACGCCCCCTACTTGCTTATTCAAAGGATAATGAGGCGTACGCCACTTATTCCCTTATCCAAGTTTATTTAGCGTGTTTTAGTCGGAAGTCGATAATTTGTGCAATATGGCGTTCGCCAATTATTCAAATAATCGAGAGATGGCGAGGCGTACGCCTCTCATCTTTTATCATCCGAAATTTAAATTGTAAAAGATATGTATGGATGTCGTATTTGATTTGTGAAAATAATTTGTATTTTGGGTTGGTAGGTTTGGATTTGGTATGTTTTGAGTTTATTCGGTTGTGGTTTTGAATTGATGACGAAGATTCGAGCAATGTGGCGTACGCCAATTATTCGAATAATCGAGAGATAGTGAGGCGTACGCCTCCTATCCTCTTTTCATCTGAAATATGGAATTAAAAGGATTTAGGATTTGTAATTGATTTAGAAGATGTGATTTGAATTTGTATGATTAGTAGGGTTTTTATCGAATGACGAAAATCCGAGCAATATGGCGTACGCCAATTATTCGTATAATCGAGAGATAATGAAGCGGATGCTCACTATTCTCCTTTTCATCCAAAATATGTATTTAAAAGGATTTGGAATTTGTAGAAATGATTCGAAATATTATGATTTGGTAATTTGAATTTGGAAATTATATTTGATTTTGAAAAGTGATCTGAAATTGTGTGGTTTAAAATTTAAACGAGTGACAAGAACTTGCGCAATATGGCGTACGCCAATTATTCAAGTGCTTGAGAAATAATGAAGCGTATGCTTACTATCTCCTTTTCATCCCAAATTTATGTTAAGAGGGAAAATCCTTTTGAAATTGAATGGTTTGGAAAATGGTTTGAGTTCATGTTTATGAATGAAATGAATTTTATTTAGTGTATTATTTCATCTACTCGATTAATCAATAACCAAGTAGGTTTCATTGTAAGGAAGCCCAAGAGTAAGCTATGTGAGGTTGATGGCGATGCTAAGAGCAATCGACTTACAAGGGTATTTGAAAGTGGGCTCGATATTTAAATCGAGAATTGTATGATTTGTGCTTTTTGAAATTGGTTTGTGTTGTTGATGAATTGATATTGAAATAAAATTGGAAATGGTTTATGAAATGATGATGACATGAAATAGTTTTTCTTTTTTGTTTGAAATGTGAAGTTTGTGAGAGTGGGAGAAATTAATCCAATTCTTTTTAGCAAAATTAACTTATTAAAATTTGATTTAATCGGTTAATTAAATTAATTAAAGTTAATTATCGAAATTATTTAATTAATTTAAATAATTAAGTTAACTAAAATTAATTAATAGAAATTAAACTAATTAAAGATTTTAAAAACTTAATTAAGTTAAAAGAGAAAGAAGATGGGTATTAACATTGATCTAATCGGTGTATCGAGGAAAATGTGCTCGGAACCGGTTTGAGCGTAATAACAATGATTGATATTATTCGTGAAATCATAACTCGGTGAAATATCCTATTAATGTATTGAAACTTAGGCGGCACAACGGTATTGAATTACCGAATCCGTGGATAAAACTTAAACTGAAATGAGATGTTAGTAACGCAATTATTATCTACATTTTTTCAATATTTGCAATGCTCACATCATTACGCCGACATCTCCGGCATCAAAATCCAGCACAAGTAATATTTATCAAAACTGTAAAAGGAACCGAGCTTATTTAACCACTAATTCTAATAACTATTACATGAACATATAATGACTCAATCTTAATAGTTAATAAAGGAACAAAACTGAAAACTACTTATTAGAAACCAAATTATAATGCAATGTTTTACCATCAGTAATTAATCGAAACTTAATCAAAATAATCCACAGCATACCCAGTTTATAGCCTATGTACAGAGTTCAACATTTCCAGAACCATACCCAACAGCAACGAAACAACAAACAACTCATAATCCATAAGTTCAACAAAATTACACTTTAAACACACACTCAGGCAAACATTCGATCCAGACCCACAAATCAATATGTACACAAACGAAATTGAAATAACCATGAATACACAACCATAACCAACAGTCTAGTTTCAACCTACGATTTCATCCAAATTGTACATGAAATAGAAATGAAATTGACACAACAGCACAAAACAACAATAGATTGGAAGAAACTTAAAGCTGTTACCGAAATATGGCCCTTTGCCGCTACAAGTTGTCGATGCGTGATGTCGGAATGAACGCCGCTTCGAGTCTTCGTCGTATTTGAGTTCATTATTGTTGTTTGTTGCTGCAAGAAGAGAGAGCATGGTGCAGGGGTTTGACGGCGGAGGTCGTAGACGAACGGAGAGTGAGCGATGGTTGGGGTTGTGAGGTGAATGGGTTTCGATTGGTGAGCGGTGTGGATGTCGTTGTCGGTTTCGGAGAAGATGGAGGGTTTACGGTGGCTTTCACGGTGAAGGAGCGGAGGTGGATTTTGCAAGTGAAGCGATGGAAGGCGGACAGGAAGAAGAAGGTTTACGCCGGTGGTTGAAGGAGATTAGCGGTTGTATGAGTGGGTTAACGGCGAATGGAGGTTTTCGAAGGTTGATGGAAGAAGAGATGAAGAAAGGGTTTTCGTGAGAGGAAATTTCTGAGAGTGAGGTTGTTGAAGGGTGAGTGACGGCGCGGTGAGAGAGACGAGGGTTTTCTGGGTGTGTGAGGGGATGAAATGAGGGAGTGTGAGAGGTAGTTAGGGAAAGGTGAGTGAGATTTTTTTGTGAGCTGTTTTCTGAATGTGAGTGCCTTGTGAGGAATATGAGAGGGTGGAAGAAATAGTGGGTAGGCGTGGCGTGTGAGGAGAGAGGAATTATAGAGAGAGACGTGTGTGATCTCTTGTCCGTTAGAGAGATCCTGAGAGGGATTTTGTGAGGTGAGTGGACGACGTGGCAAGAAAAGAGAGATAATTTGTGAGTGTGTGTACAGAATCCAATGCACAAATTTTTTATAATTATTATTTACTTTAAATAACAAATCATAAAAAGACTAATTAATATTTAATTTAAACAAATTTTAATTATTTTAATTAAATAACTAAACAAAAATGTTGACCACTTAGAAATAGAAAAATGAGTACCAATTTGTTCGGAAAATTAAACCGGTCACACTAAAATTGTCAGGACAAAACATACTTATTAAAAAATACAGTCTTTCCTCGAATTTTAACGATTCAACCGATTTGTCTGTATTCTCAAATAAATTCATTCTGACTGACATTTTAGGTGTTTATTCATGATGCAATGTATGTCATGCTATGCATATGATGCGAAAATGAAAATGAAAACGATTTTATGAAAATTTAAATATGCCCGGACAAAATTGGGGTATGACAGCTGCCCCTATTTAATTAACTTGAACTAGAAGGTAAGAATGACAACGGTCTTCATACATTCGTGGTGGAAGGTAATTAAATACGAAAAGACCCAAATTTTGTCCTTTGAAATGCAATGGGGAAATGTAGAAAGAAAATGCAACGAGTTCTAGATTTTTATAGGGTTTTTTTTGGAATTATTGGGGAATATCATCATCAAAGAGTTGATGGAAAGGTGACTGTCATCGTCAAAGGGTTGACGGAAAGGTAACTGTCATCATCAGAGGGCTGATGGAAAAGATCATCATCAGAGGGCTGATGGACAAGATCATCATCAGAGGGATGATGGAAAGGTAGTTGTCATCGTCAATGGGTTGACGGAAAGAAGTAAAGGATGGCATCACCAAAGGGTTAGTGGAAAAGGAATTATATATGTAGTATCATTCATCATCAAAGGGTTGACGGAAAGAGACTTCACTATGGAGTGGCATCATCAAAGGGTTGATGGAAAATAAATGTCATCATCAGAGGGCTGATGGAAAGAAACTGTATATGTCGTCACCAAGGGGATGGTGGAAAAGAAAATTTATCATCGGCAAAGAGTTGTCGGAAAGAAACTTCACTATGGAGTAGCATCACCGAAGGGTTGGTGGAAAAGTATTATCATCATCAGAGGGCTGATGGAAAGGAAACTTCACTATGGAGTGGCATCACCAAAGGATTGGTGGAAAAGTATTATCATCATCAGAGGGCTGATGGAAAGGAGACTAAAGGATATCGTCACCAAAGGGTTGGTGGAAAAGAAACCTCACTATGGAGTGGCATCACCAAAGGGTTGGTGGAAAAGTATTATCATCATCAGAGGGCTGATGGAAAGGAAACTTCACTATGGAGTGGCATCACCAAAGGATTGGTGGGAAAGAAACCTCACTATGGAGTGGCATCACCAAAGGGTTGGTGGAAAAGAAACCTCACTATGGAGTGGCATCACCAAAGGATTGATGGAAAAGATCATCATCATCAGAGGGCTGATGGAAAGGAAACTAAAGGATGTCGTCACCAAAGGGTTGGTGGAAAAGAAACCTCACTATGGAGTGGCATCACCAAAGGGTTGGTGGAAAAGTATTATCATCATCAGAGGGCTGATGGAAAGGAAACTTCACTATGGAGTGGCATCACCAAAGGATTGGTGGGAAAGAAACCTCACTATGGAGTGGCATCACCAAAGGGTTGGTGGAAAAGAAACCTCACTATGGAGTGGCATCATCAAAGGATTGATGGAAAAACTCATCATCATCAGAGGGCTGATGGAAAGGAATCTAAAGGATGTCGTCACCAAAGGGTTGGTGGAAAAGAAACCTCACTATGGAGTGGCATCACCAAAGGGTTGGTGGAAAAGTATTATCATCATCAGAGGGCTGATGGAAAGGAAACTTCACTATGGAGTGGCATCACCAAAGGATTGGTGGGAAAGAAACCTCACTATGGAGTGGCATCACCAAAGGGTTGGTGGAAAAGAAACCTTACTATGGAGTGGCATCATCAAAGGATTGATGGAAAAGATCATCATCAGAGGGCTGATGGAAAGAAACTAAAGGATGTCGTCACCAAAGGGTTGGTGGAAAAGAAACCTCACTATGGAGTGGCATCACCAAAGGATTGGTGGAAAGGATGATCATCATCAGAGGGCTGATGAAAAAAAAAAAAGATCAGGTTATATCCATCAAAGGGTTGATGGGAAAGAATTATGATGTTGTGTATGCATATGATGCATGTTAATGAAAATTTCTCATTTTTGTGTAGGAGATTTTTGATATGCAACTTCCTTATTTGGAAGGAAAGTCATGTGTGTTTATTGTATGCAATGCATGTGGTAATGCAAGATGAATATTGGTTATTTCTGGATTGATCTCCCTTTTGAAGGTGAGACTCTCTGGGTACCAATGTTGATTGGATTTGAATTTATGAAGATGCCAGCAAAGTGGACTTTCAGTGGTTGCCAACATGGATTGGACTTTGGTTTAGGAGATGCCAATAGGGATTGGAATTTGATATTATGAGGATGCCAACAAAGTGGACCTTTATTTTTGGTAGCTGCCAATATGGATTGGACTTTGTTTTTTTGGTAATTGCCAATTTGGATTGGACTTTGGTTGGTGAACGGTTTTGACTTCCCGACACTCGATATTTTGACTATGTGATGATTGGGTGATAGACATGGACGCTCTTGGTGCCCCAAGTTTAATCCTTTGTCGATAAACTGTGTGCTTGTTCTTGAGAGAACCTCAACTTCTTTGCCTGATATGCCTTAATAATTTTGTGAGCGTAGCGACGTAATCAATGCATGATGATTGTGCTTTTTGCTATGCCCCAAGGCTCTTTGGAACTTGTCTTCCATAGCCTGCATGGTCTTTGAAGGAATTCTCTTTTGAAAGGAAACCTTGGGAATAACTATGCCATGGACTGAACCAAACTTGCCCCAGTGTATGGGTCTTTCAGTAGTTTGCCTAGGTTGAGCTTTTGAATGGCTTGCCCCAGATGGACTGAAAATTTTGAAATTATTTGCCTCCTTGATCAATTGATGCTTGGAGTTTGTCTTTTGACTGACCAATTCATAGTCATTGGATACCATGCCCCTAATCCATAGGGTCAGGAAGTAGTCTTGATTTGGGTCAGCATTGACGAATGATCAAGTTCTTCTCTGACTGCTTCTTTGAAGCTCCTTGATGTCAAGTACTTACTTGCAGTTAAAATTGTTTATTCAATCAATGGTAATTTTAATGCGATATTCATGCAGGTTTGAAAAATCATGTATTGAAGTGATAGTGGTAGTGTGTGACGAATGAACCATTAGTTCAAACACATTGCTGATTTAACTAGTGTGTAAAAGATACAATGAGAATATGATGCCAACACAGGTGATTAGCAAATATTTAGGAGTCAGTTTATGCAACCTTGTTGTAGTATGCTTTCAGAATAAACCCTACCTCAATTAGGTCTTTTAAGGGTTGTAACGTGGCCTGGTTCATGGTTATTGAAACAAAAGATGTAAGGCTCAAATTTTGTTTAAACCCACCCCTTCTTCATGATGATCTCCAACCCTACGCTCAGTTAATTCAACATACACATTTTTCCTTTTGAAGGTGTAAGGATAAAGATGAGGGTTCAAGATTCACTTGAAATGGCAGTCACCTTATTTTGCTCTTTATGAATGTTGGTGACCCTTTGATTCTTGACATGGTCACTGAATCTTGTTTTATTTTGTTGAGGGTTTTCGTGACCTCTTTTGATTTTTGCTTTGATCCCTAACTTTTTCCTGGACCGCTTTTTGAAGCTTTTTAGTCCACCGGGATTGCCCTAATTTTTGCCTAAGTCTCCTTTTTGGGTGTTCGACTTAGCGGGCTCTTTCTTTGATTTTTTTTGGAAGATTATGACTGCCAAGTCATTGGTCATTGAAGAACAACCGACATAACTTTGGTATTTTTCAAGGTTCCTTCGACAGTTCAAGATGTGTGCGAAGAATGGCATGTAGTTGATCCACATAAGGGATATCTCATCTTGTAATTTGAATGTGTAGTCAAATTAACTGAACACTACCTTGCCCTAGGTTAAATGTAAGGGTTTGTAAATCCGAAAGAAACTCCTACTTCTAGGCTCGAAGTGGTTGACTAGGGATTAACTCCTTATCTCTCCAGTGTTTGGGGATTTGAAACAATGGCTGTACATCATCAGCAAGGTTTTATCCGAAAGCATACAGTCAGTAATTATGGGTATTTTTTCGTCATCCTCCCTTCAATCTTTGCTAAAACAAGAGTTTGATAAGTGAATGGGAGAAATATTTTTTATATCAATGGAAAAAATGAGTGAATACGAAAGGATTCGTTCAAAACATGCATAATCATTTCATTAATATTACCATTAAAGGAAATCAACAATACTTGAAAGCAGATAAGTACTTAACATGCAAAGAAAAATACAAATGAAATGCGAGGAGTAGCCAAATGGTTGCCAGTGTAGAGGAAACTCTCTCGTGTTTGGTTCAATGTTGGGCTATCCTTCTTCATAGTGGTGGTAGTTCTGCTCGTCGAGACTAGTATGACAATCATATTTAGACATATTCTCGGAAATCTCTTCCACGGTTTGAACTGATGGACCCGCATAGCTAGGCAAAGAAGTATTATTGATTTGCAAGCTTCGACGCGCAAGTGAGAACATCTTGGAATCAAGCAGATTTTGTACCTTGCTTTTGAGCACCTTACAGTCTTCAGTTGAATGCCCTTGTGCCCCAGCATGGAAGTCACATCGGGAGTTGGCGTCAAAACTTGGCGGATATGGAGGACTTACTGGTTTTATCTCCTTCGTCACTATCAATCCTCTCTTGATCAAATATGGAAGTAATTGACTGTATGGCAATGGGAGCGGATCAATATGTCTCTCTGGCTTCCTTGGCCTTTGTTGAGCAGGATGACGATGCTGATGCGGAGTATTATGTCGTTTGTATGGCTGCTGAGGTGGAATCCATCGTTGATATTGAGGAGGTCCTTGAGTTGTAGGATATTGACCATGTGGAGAAAATGTTGTCTGGTGTGAAGCTTGTGGAGCTTCCCAGACTGCGTTAATTTCAACCTCCTCTTCCTTTTGGGAACTAGGAATAAATTCACTCTCCATACTCTGGCTATTTGAGGCGCATTGGATTTTTCCACTTTTGAGGCCATTCTCGATGCGTTCTCCAATTGACACCAAGTGAGCGAAGTCTGATGTTGCACTGCTGATCATCCTTTCGAAGTAAGGACTTTGCAAGGTATCCCTGAATAATTCCATCACTTCTTTGTCTAAGAGTGGTGGTTCAACGCGAGCTGCTAACTCTCTCCATCTTTGGGCATACCCTCTGAAGGATTCGTTGCTTTCCTGAGATAAGGCTCTCAACTGCATGCGATCGGGAGCCATGTCCAAATTGTATTTGTATTGATTCAAAAAGGCGTTAGCTAGGTCTACCCATGACTGAACATGGTTCCTTTCTAACTTCATATACCAACTCAATGATGCCCCGGTCAAACTGTCCTGAAAACAGTGAATCATTAACTTATCATTATGGGCATAAGAAGTCATTTTACGGCAAAACAACACCAAATGGTGCTTTGGACAGCTATCCCCTTTGTATTTTTCAAATTCTGGTACTTTGAATTTTGGGGGTATAACTAGGCCAGGTACCAAACACATGTCTAAGGCACTCTGTTCAATAGTATCTTGTCCTTCTATGGCCTTGAGTCTTTTCTCTAGCACGTAACATCTTTTAGCAATCTCACCATCTTGTGGTTGTTCAATGTTAACCACAAGGCTTGTCCCATGGGAATCTGGTACAGAGAATGTAAAGCTATGATACTCAACATCATCGTGATATGAGGAACCCTTATCTCGAACAATATGACGTTCTTGTACAACCGAGTTATTAACTGGGGTTCGCGCAAGCTGAGGTTGGGTAGGACTATTTACTGGAGCTAACACCACATTCTCAACCACTGCAGTCTGCTGAATGTTGTCCTCCCTCTTTTCTAAATCTATCATAGCCTCCACAAGTTGGTCTATCTGGTTTTGCATTGAGTCCACATCTCCTCTCAATGCAATATGACTTTGCTCCAACGGGTCCATAATCTTTCCAAAACTACTTCAAGTCTCATACGAATGTCGGGAATTCAACTACAGGTTATGGACAAAGGATGGGATGAGTTTTTTTCTTTATGTAAATGATATGCAATTCATGCTGATGAGATGAGAATGCGTGAAATTTTGTATTTAGGTATGCAAAGGAAATGTAATTTGGGTATAGTTAGGATCCAGGATATCACGAGTATCATATGGTACACCCTATAAGGAGGTTCTATGTTCTCTACCCCACACACAAAGGATGGCTCCTAAGGTTGTTCCTTTCCAAGACAGAACTTAGAGTCATGGATTGTGTTCAGCATCCCATCGCAATAATGGGCTAGCCACATCTTGATGAGAGTTCTGAATCAATCTATTCTAAGTGGGATCCTCGTATTGTTCAAACAGGGTGTAGACCCTTCGGTTCAATACTACACGATCGCCAATCATGAAGACGGACTTCAGTTTAAGACGAGGTTCCCAGAGTCATGGACCATGTTCAACGTTTCCTCGTAATAATGGGCTAGCCATATTATGATGGAAATTCTGAACAGATCTACTCTAGGTGGAGTTTTAGTATTGTCCCAATGAGGTGTACACCCCTCGGTTCAATACTACACAACTCCGGGTTCTAAGTTCTTCTCAAAGCTCGGGTACGGACCTTATCTCACAACATGTGTCAGAAACCATAAATCACCCAACATAATAGCAGAATAAATCACATAGCATAAATAATACAACAAGATATAAAGAAGTAATAAGGAAGAAAATAATGTTTTAACATTCATAGCAATTTGAACTAAATTAGGCCTGACTCTCTCTAGCATGGAGCTACATTTCCCCAGCATAGTCGCCATCTGTCGCATCTCGAAAAATACGATTCCTCGCGATGGTCGCGGAAAAATCATGTTCGAACAGAGTCGCCACCGAACTTTATTTATTCCAATTAAGGAATAGGAAAATATCGATAAAACCTTTTAGAAAATAGAATAATGGTCGTCGCAACCATATTCGGGTTCGGGAGTCGATTACGCAAGGGGAAGGTGTTAGCACCCCTCACGTCCGTTGTACTCAACGAGAACCTTTTAGTCTAATTTTCTATTTGAATGTTAGTTAACTGTTATTTGCTTTCTTCGAGTAATTAGAATTGATAATAGAGATGGATGAAGACCTCAAAATGGGAAAAGGGAGGTTTTTTATTAGTGTGCTCGCGAAGATACAGCAATCTCCTGCCTACGTATCCTTATGGTGCAATAAGGAAATCAGAGCATTCGTAGTTCGGGGAACTACGGTTTTGGTATGTTTTGTTTGAACGACTGTGTAGGTCGGCGTTCTAACGGCTAAACACTGGCTTGTCTACTCTCGGCGGAGGCTTAAGCACTGGTTTGTTGTGCGCGTTAGAAAGGATTAACAGTGTTCTTTTTGAAAAGGGTTTGGTTACGCGGAGGTGACGAGTTGAATTGATGTGTTTGGGTGTTTTGATTTGGTTGGTTTCGATCGCACGGGGGCGAGAAATTAGATTTGATTGGTTTGAGATGTTTTGAAGAACGACGATAGATTGAGCAATGTGGTGTTCACCAATCGTCCAATTCTTTCGAGGAGTAATAAGGCGTCCGCCTTTTATTCCTTTTTCATTCAGATTATTTTGAAAGTTTGTTTATGGATGTTGAATATGCACGGTAGTGAGGCGTACGCCCCTACTTGCTTATTCAAAGGATAATGAGGCGTACGCCACTTATTCCCTTATCCAAGTTTATTTAGCGTGTTTTAGTCGGAAGTCGATAATTTGTGCAATATGGCGTTCTCCAATTATTCAAATAATCGAGAGATGGCGAGGCGTACGCCTCTCATCTTTTATCATCCGAAATTTAAATTGTAAAAGATATGTTTGGATTTCGTATTTGATTTGTGAAAATAATTTGTATTTTGGGTTGGTAGGTTTGGATTTGGTATGTTTTGAGTTTATTCGGTTGTGGTTTTGAATTGATGACGAAGAATCGAGCAATGTGGCGTACGCCAATTATTCGAATAATCGAGAGATAGTGAGGCGTACGCCTCCTATCCTCTTTTCATCTGAAATATGGAATTAAAAGGATTTAGGATTTGTAATTGATTTAGAAGATGTGATTTGAATTTGTATGATTATTAGGGTTTTAATCGAATGATGAAAATCCGAGCAATATGGCGTACGCCAATTATTCGTATAATCGAGAGATAATGAAGCGGATGCTCACTATTCTCCTTTTCATCCAAAATATGTATTTAAAAGGATTTGGAATTTGTAGAAATGATTCGAAATATTATGATTTGATAATTTGAATTTGGAAATTATATTTGATTTTGAAAAGTGATCTGAAATTGTATGGTTTAAAATTTAAACGAGTGACAAGAACTTGCGCAATATGGCGTACGCCAATTATTCAAGTGCTTGAGAAATAATGAAGCGTACGCTTACTATCTCCTTTTCATCCCAAATTTATGTTAAGAGGGAAAATCCTTTTGAAATTGAATGGTTTGGAAAATGGTTTGAGTTCATGTTTATGAATGAAATGAATTTTATTTAGTGTATTATTTCATCTACTCGATTAATCAATAACCAAGTAGGTTTCATTGTAAGGAAGCCCAAGAGTAAGCTATGTGAGGTTGATGGCGATGCTAAGAGCAATCGACTTACAAGGGTATTTGAAAGTGGGCTCGATATTTAAATCGAGAATTGTATGATTTGTGCTTTTTGAAATTGGTTTGTGTTGTTGATGAATTGATATTGAAATAAAATTGGAAATGGTTTATGAAATGATGATGACATGAAATAGTTTTTCTTTTTTGTTTGAAATGTGAAGTTTGTGAGAGTGGGAGAAATTAATCCAATTCTTTTTAGCAAAATTAACTTATTAAAATTTGATTTAATCGGTTAATTAAATTAATTAAAATTAATTATCGAAATTATTTAATTAATTTAAATAATTAAGTTAACTAAAATTAATTAATAGAAATTAAACTAATTAAAGATTTTAAAAACTTAATTAAGTTAAAAGAGAAAGAAGATGGGTATTAACATTGATCTAATCGGTGTATCGAGGAAAATGTGCTCGGAACCGGTTTGAGCGTAATAACAATGATTGATATTATTCGTGAAATCATAACTCGGTGAAATATCCTATTAATGTATTGAAACTTTGGCGGCACAACGGTATTGAATTACCGAATCCGTGGATAAAACTTAAACTGAAATGAGATGTTAGTAACGCAATTATTATCTATATTTTTTCAATATTTGCAATGCTCACATCATTACGCCGACATCTCCGGCATCAAAATCCAGCACAAGTAATATTTATCAAAACTGTAAAAGGAACCGAGCTTATTTAACCACTAATTCTAATAACTATTACATGAACATATAATGACTCAATCTTAATAGTTAATAAAGGAACAAAACTGAAAACTACTTATTAGAAACCAAATTATAATGCAATGTTTTACCATCAGTAATTAATCGAAACTTAATCAAAATAATCCACAGCATACCCAGTTTATAGCCTATGTACAGAGTTCAACATTTCCAGAACCATACCCAACAGCAACGAAACAACAAACAACTCATAATCCATAAGTTCAACAAAATTACACTTTAAACACACACTCAGGCAGACATTCGATCCAGACCCACAAATCAATATGTACACAAACGAAATTGAAATAACCATGAATACACAACCATAACCAACAGTCTAGTTTCAACCTACGATTTCATCCAAATTGTACATGAAATAGAAATGAAATTGACACAACAGCACAAAACAACAATAGATTGGAAGAAACTTGAAGCTGTTACCGAAACATGGCCCTTTGCCGCTACAAGTTGTCGATGCGTGATGTCGGAATGAACGCCGCTTCGAGTCTTCGTCGTATTTGAGTTCATTATTGTTGTTTGTTGCTGCAAGAAGAGAGAGCATGGTGCAGGGGTTTGACGGCGGAGGTCGTAGACGAACGGAGAGTGAGCAATGGTTGGGGTTGTGAGGTGAATGGGTTTCGATTGGTGAGCGGTGTGGATGTCGTTGTCGGTTTCGGAGAAGATGGAGGGTTTACGGTGGCTTTCACGGTGAAGGAGCGGAGGTGGATTTTGCAAGTGAAGCGATGGAAGGCGGACAGGAAGAAGAAGGTTTACGCCGGTGGTTGAAGGAGATTAGCGGTTGTATGAGTGAGTTAACGGCGAATGGAGGTTTTCGAAGGTTGATGGAAGAAGAGATGAAGAAAGGGTTTTCGTGAGAGGAAATTTCTGAGAGTGAGGTTGTTGAAGGGTGAGTGACGGCGCGGTGAGAGAGACGAGGGTTTTCTGGGTGTGTGAGGGGATGAAATGAGGGAGTGTGAGAGGTAGTTAGGGAAAGGTGAGTGAGATTTTTTTGTGAGCTGTTTTCTGAATGTGAGTGCCTTGTGAGGAATATGAGAGGGTGGAAGAAATAGTGGGTAGGCGTGGCGTGTGAGGAGAGAGGAATTATAGAGAGAGACGTGTGTGATCTCTTGTCCGTTAGAGAGATCCTGAGAGGGATTTTGTGAGGTGAGTGGACGACGTGGCAAGAAAAGAGAGATAATTTGTGAGTGTGTGTACAGAATCCAATGCACAAATTTTTTATAATTATTATTTACTTTAAATAACAAATCATAAAAAGACTAATTAATATTTAATTTAAACAAATTTTAATTATTTTAATTAAATAACTAAACAAAAATGTTGACCACTTAGAAATAGAAAAATGAGTACCAATTTGTTCGGAAAATTAAACCGGTCACACTAAAATTGTCAGGACAAAACATACTTATTAAAAAATACAGTCTTTCCTCGAATTTTAACGATTCAACCGATTTGTCTGTATTCTCAAATAAATTCATTCTGACTGACATTTTAGGTGTTTATTCATGATGCAATGTATGTCATGCTATGCATATGATGCGAAAATGAAAATGAAAACGATTTTATGAAAATTTAAATATGCCCGGACAAAATTGGGGTATGACAGTGGGGAAACTTTGAATTTGGTTTCTGATGTGACTAAGGTGAAGACTTCGCTATCGGTGGTTAAAGACCGACTTCTGAAAGGACAGATTTTCCCTGGCTGTGGGGAAGAATGCAGAAATTGTCAAGCTGCCGAAAACGGATGTGACAGTTTGAGAAGGGGTATTCAGCAACTGATAGATGAAGGTTGTCTTCAGTTCGATCAGGCCCGTCTGGTGAAGAATGATGTATCGACGGTGACGTTTTATTTCACTCCTGAAGAAATATATGTTCCCGAGAGACTCGCTCCGACAACAATATATTTCCCAAAAAGTACAGAACCAACAGCGGTGAACATCGAAAGTTCAGCACCAGTCGCAATTTACTCTGACATCCCTCAACCGACTTTGGTTGGTCCAATCACCATCACGGTACCAGGACCTGTTCCATATGAGAAAGACAGTGCTATCCCGTGGCACTATGGGGCTGATATCTACTTCCAGAGGCAGAAAGTTAACGAAGAAGACATTGACATTGGTAGCTCCGCTGTAGACAATGTTGGAGGGGTTGGTGGCTTCACTCGCAGTGGACGCCTATTTGCACCATCAACATTACGCGCGAATCCTGAAGCCGAGGCAGCTGCCAAGGCTAAAGGGAAACAGGTATCCACCGAAGAGGTTACTACTGAGGAAGATCCTCCTAAGACCGCATTCGAGAAGGAAGTGGATGAGTTTATGAGGATTATCAAGAAAAGTGACTACAAGGTAGTCGACCAGCTAAATCAGACACCCTCAAAGATATCCATTCTCTCACTATTGCTGTGCTCTGAGGCGCACAGAGAAGCCTTGTTGAAAGTACTGAATATGGCCTATGTTCCACCGGAGATAACTGTTAACCAGCTGGAGTCGGTAGTTTCTAATGTAAACGCTAGCCGGGGGCTAGGTTTCACCGATAATGACCTGACGTCTGAGGGCAGGAATCACAACAAAGGCTTGCATATCACAATGGAGTGCAAAGGGGTGATGCTTTCCCATGTTTTGGTTGATACAGGCTCTTCTCTGAATGTTCTTCCAAAGAAAGCCTTAACGAAGTTGGATTGCGATGACACCATCCTGAGGCCAAGTAACTTAGTTGTGAGGGCTTTTGATGGCTCTAAGAGAGCTGTCTTTGGCGAAGTTGAGTTGCCAGTTAAGATTGGACCGCAGGTATTCAAGAGTACCTTTTATGTGATGGATATCCAGCCTGCCTACAGCTATCTGCTAGGTCGGCCTTGGATTCATGTTGCCGGTGCTGTTACTTCTACCCTCCACCAGAAGCTCAAATATGAACTAGAAGGTCAGATCGTCACTGTATGTGGTGAAGAGGATATTTTTGTTAGCCACCTGTCTACATTTAAGTATGTAGAGATGGATGGCGAGATGCATGAGATTCTGTGTCAGGGCTTCGAAACTACAAACATCAATGAGGTCGCGCCCGAAGCTGTCTTTTCACCTGAGTTTGAGAAGGTCGGGACTTCTATCTCTTCATACAAGCAAGCTGTCGAAGTGGTTAAAGCTGGTAATGCCCAAGGCTGGGGCAAATTTGTGGAGCCAGTCATCAAAGAAGACAAGTTTGGATTGGGGTATGCTCCGGGATCTCAGAAGAATGAAACCGGTACTCTCTCCAGCGGGGGTTTGGTTTCCCCCCACATCGTCAATGCTGCAGATGAAGACAAGGCTGACAGCGACTGTGACTTAGATAGCTGGATTCGCCCGTGTGTCCCGGGAGAAAAGCTCTACAATTGGTCGTCTGAAAAAACCGTCCGGGTTACTCTACTGAAAGAGTGATTTTTATTGTTTTCCTTTATTACATGCATAATAAAGTCTTACACTTTGCCCAAGGTGTAACGGCTCATTTGTAGGGCCATCCATTTAGTTACGTTTCGCAATTATTTTTATCATCAATAAAGGACGGCTTTTGCAAACAATTTTGTGTTCTCTTTCTTTCAGTTTTTTTTACTTTTTACAAAAAAAAATGGCAATGTTTCTTTTTTCGTTTTTCCTTTCTTTCAAAAAAAAAATCTCTCATTCTAAGGTAAAGCATGATCCTCCATCATGCAGAGCCGACCACTCGGATCTCACTGCTAACGACACTGCTATGGCCAAGTATGACTTCGACAATCCTATTTATCAAGCCAAAGAAGGGGCTGAGGAAGATTGTGAATTGCCTGAAGGGTTAGCCAGATTGTTGAAACAGGAGGACCGAGCTATTACACCTTATCAGGAGGTGGTTGAGACCATCAACGTTGGTACCGAAGACGACAAGAAAGAGATCAATATCGGGGCCAATCTACAGGCCGAGAGGAAAGACCGTTGATCATGTACTTGACTGTGTTAGAAAGGTCAATGGATTGTGTGCTCGGTCAGCATGACGAGTCAGGTCGAAAAGAGCATGCAATATACTACCTTAGCAAAAGTTTACCGACTGTGAACAAAGATACTCATTGCTCGAGAAAACTTGTCGCGCTTTGGCATGGGCTGCTCGCCGACTAAGACAGTATATGTTGACTCACACAACTCTATTGATATCAAAAATGGATCCAGTCAAGTATATTTTTGAAAATCCATCACGTACCGGAAAGGTTACTAGGTGACAAATGATACTGACAGAGTATGACATCCAATACACTTCACAAAAAGGGAAGTGTCTTGTCAGACTATCTTGCAGAGCAACTGATTGATGATTACCAACCTATGAGGTTTGACTTTCCTGATGAGGACATCATGTTTCTCAAATCGAAAGATTGAGAGGAACCACTCCCGGAGGAGGGGCCTGACCCTGAATCCAAATGGGTTATGATGTTTGATGGGGCGGTCCACGTCAATGGTCGCGGAGTTGGTGTAGTGTTGATCACACCGGAAGGGGATTCATATGCCATTTGGTGCCAGAATAACTTTTCCCTGCACCAACAATGAAGCCGAATACGAAGCTTGTATCCTAAGACTTGAGGAAGTCGTCAATATACAGATTAAAACCCTGGATGTATACGGGGATTCAGCTTTGGTCATCAATCAAACCAACGGGAAATGGTGCTATGCTGGAACTACGTATCCAGAATTGACGTATCTCGGTCAGAGACGAATGAAGAAAGCATTTGGTCAGAAAGTGCGCCCTCGGGGGTATCAAGTCGGTGAATTGGTACTCAAAAGATTTCTTCCTCCCAACACAGATCACAGGGGCAAATGGACACCGAACTATGAGGGTCCGTACGTGGTTAAAAGGATTTTCTATGGCGGAGTTTTGATGCTAACAACCAGGAATGGCGAAGAATTCCCGTCCCCTATCAACTCAAACGCAGTTAAAAAATACTTCGCATAAAATAGACCCGCTGGACGATAAAAAGAATAGTCCAGGCAAAAAAAGGGCATCCCGACGAACAAAAAAAAGAGAATAAAGAGGTTCGGGCAAAAATTAGGGATATAAAAAAAGAGTACACCCAGTGAGTCGAAAACCCAAAAGGGCGGCTCAGGCAAAAATGGGTATCCCGGTGGATTGAACACCCGAAAAGGGGGCGATCCAGGCAAAAGTTAGGGAATAAGCGAATGACTGTGATTTGAGTTCATCAGTGTTATATCACCGTTTCATTCAATCCGGAAATCTTCGAAGGTTAAAGATCGACTAATCATCCACTTCAGAAAGCAAGATGAGCAGAGCGTCTTGAGGACATACGAGCCATAGCAGAGTCGAAACTCGGTGGGACCCCGTATCCCCATTGCCATTAGGATAGTTCTCTTTTTATAGCGATCACCTCTTTTCAGGGATCAGCTTCCTGATACCCTCGCCTATTCTTGGCACAAATTTTCTTCCCAGTAAGAGTCGAATAATTCAGTTAAAGAGCCTCTTTATTTTTCATTTATCAGTTTGTTTGCAAAAATGTCCGAATTTTTGATAAAACATATTGCATATGAACATAATGGTGGCTTTTGCAGATGATTTGCACAGGAAAACATTTAAAATTGCTTTGAATGTGCTTAATCCCGAACGGTGAATTCAAACCGAGTAATTCCCCCGAGGCATACGTGTATTTTTGGTTGCAGGTCAAAGGAACCGGATGCCAAGTCATGAATCCTCATCCCCAAGCGGTTGACAAAGTCTCTCCTCAGCAGAGCATGTTCCCCAACAGAGTTGACAGTATCCAGACTGTCTATCCCCAGTAGAGTTGACAGTATCCAGACTATATATCCCCAGCGGAGTTGACAGTGTCAGACTGTATCTTCCTAGCAACAGCGGAGTGGTTGCATAACCAACAAATGAGAGGGTGGTGTTCCCAATGTTCATCTCATTCCCCAGCAGATTGTTTTTAACAGATTTGTTAATCCCCAGCTTGAGGACGATTAGCAAGTTCATATCCCTAACAAAGGTCGTTTCCTACGACATTTCCCCAGGAAGTGTTTTCCCCACAGACTCTCCTCACAGAGCCTCGCCGAACAAAGTTTCCATAGTTGATACTCCCCACGCAAGGTCAACTTTTCAAGCAGCCAATTTATTTTTGGTGGCTCATTGGTCCCGGCAGACGGATCATTCCCCACAGAGCATTCAAGGATTGATACAACGATCTGTTCCCTACCGGAGTTTGCTTCCCCAAGCAGATTTCTTTTTACACCATGCATAACATTTGCATTTGCATGCATATCATATCAAGCATACACATAAGCTGATAAACAGGTTCTTCCAAGCAGACTGAAGAATTACTTTACAACCAAGGTCATGAGATCCAGCTAGAGGATCAAGCGTGAGTGATCCAGCCTGAGGGTCGTTTTGAAGATTCAGCCTGAGAATGGTTTTCCAGTGATCCAACCTGAGGGTCGTTTTGAAGATTCAGCCTGAGAATCGTGTTCCAGTGATCCAGCCTGAGGGTCATTTCAAAGATTCAGCCTGAGAATCATGTTCTAGTGATCCAGCCTGAGGGTCATTTCAAAGATCCAGCCTGAGAATCGTGTTCCAGTGATCCAGCCTGAGGGTCATTTCAAAGATTCAGCCTGAGAATCGTGTTCCAGTGATCCAGCCTGAGGGTCATTTCGAAGATTCAGCCTGAGAATCGTGTTCCAGTGATCCAGCCTGAGGGTCATTTCAAAGATTCAGCCTGAGAATCATGTTCCACTGATCCAGCCTGAGGGTCATTTCGAAGATTCAGCCTGAGAATCGTGTTCCAGTGAGCCAGCCTAAGGCTCAATTTGAAGATTCCCCAGTGAAGTCGCCTACAAGCTTTATTTCCCCAGCAAGCCCAAGTCTAATTGAGGAGTCGTTCCAACATGTTCTAGCCCGAAGAAGATGTACGAAGCCCAAAAGTGGAATATTCTCGAAGCTGCATATCTAATATGAAGGTTGGGTGTAGATTTCAAAAGAGGGTCAACCAGCGCATGCCTCAGATGCGGGATCCTAATGATGGGAATTTATCATCAAAACAATCCAGATCTAGCCAGAAGATCGAAATAGATTCAGCCAGAGAATCGAAACAAAGGAGATCTAGCCAGAATATCGAAGAAGATCTAGCCAAAAGATCGAAGTCAGGTCTAGCCCGAAGACCGGAAATAGATTCAGCCAGAGAATCGAAACAATTCAGATCTAGCCAGAAGATCGAAGTAGATTCAGCCAGAGAATCAAAGGAAATAGATTCAGCCAGAGAATCGAATCGAAGAAGATCTAGCCGGAAGATCAAAATCGTATCCACACCGAGGATCAAAATTAATATCCAGCCAGAGGATCGAAACTCCAGATTAAGCCAGAGGATCGGAAGAAAAATAAACAGCACGGTGTATTTCCGCGTTTTTGTGGTGTTCTCGGAGCGCAAATTTTCGGTCTATCTTTGGTATTCAATCACAGCTCACCCCGTTTGTCTGATAAGCTGTTCGCTTTCATCCTACTCGGTTTAGCTGATGATTGAATAGGGGCAGCTGTAACACCCCAAAACTTGCCCTCCTCATTCATGCATTCATTTAGCATTTCATATTGCATTTCATCATGTCAATCAGAATTAGATCCGAAAAAAAAAAAAAAAAAAAAAACGAAAAAGAAAAACGAAAAAAAAAAATTTACAAAATAAATAAATAAATAAAAATAATAATAAAAAAATAAATAAAATATAATAAAAAAATTTGGACTTGGGTCTCTCTCATTTGAGCCCACAAAACCATGAAATTCAGTCTATAAATACCAAGGCTTCACTTGAGAAAAAGGAAGAGAAGCAAAATACTCTGAGGTTTCCTTGGAACAAAACCCTGAGGAAAAAGATAGTGAGAGAAGAGCTAACAGAGTTTAGAGCAGCCTCCAAACCCTGAAGGGAACTCAACTGCACAAAATCACCTTTGTCTCACGGGTGCAACTCAATTTCAATCAAGCTCTCCAATCAGGTTTGCCATATATCCATCATCTTTATGCCTTTAATTTGAATGCTCTAAATGTATGAGGTATTATGGGTGAATTTGATACCCTTTTGATGCATGTGTTTGACAAGAGGTTTAGGCCTCCTACCCTTGGTTGCTTTTTGTGAGCTTTTTGTGAATTGAAAGAGCATGATTCATGTGGTTACATTTTGATTCGGGGGCAACTCTTGGTTACCCTATCTTGTTTCACTAACCCTTTTGTTGAGTTTTTGTGAAGGCACATGACTTTTGCAGGGATAACTTGCGTGGTTTTCCCACTTTATTTGTGGGATAACCCCTGGAGGTTCATTCCGATTACCCGTACTGACTCACTTTTCTTTGATGGCATTAGCTTGGGAGGTCCCTGGGTTTCTTACTCCTTTAATTGCTGTTACTTCGGATCTTTATCCGTGTGGTACTTTTACCTCTTTTCCGCATTTTATCGCTTTCTTAGCTGGAAGACCTCGATAGGAGGCATTTGTTTTCTTTTGTTTATTTACTTCTGAGCCCCTTGTTGGCACATTTACTTTATACATGTTTGTTTTGTATGTGTTCGTATCCCTGCATGTAGCGCGGTTCCTTCGTCAAGGACTGCCTTTTTGCCCTTGAGCATCCCAAACCCTAAAACCCAAAGCAACACGTTAACTCCTTCTACTACAGGCGAGTAAGTCTCCAAAGGTCGAGCATCCGGTAGATTGCGTAGTGACGTCTTTCGTCCAAAACCCAATCCATAACCCCATAGTTAGCCGAACTATGTTTTGCTCTGATTCTCAGGCCAGATGAGATACGTAGGCATAAGACGCGATGTCTTAGCGAGCACACATCCCCCAAACCCATAGGTCAGCCGAGCTACGAAGACTCTGATTCTCATATTCAGATGAGATACGTATGTAGTGGATGCGACATCCGCGCGAGTCATTTCTCTTAACCTTTTTAGTAAATAAATACATTAGGTAAACCCACACCCTTTAGACGAAAACCATAAAAGTGGATCCCGTAGAGTACTACGGATGCGTAGGGGTGCTAATACCTTCCCTTCACATAACCGACTCCCGAACCCAAGATTTGGTTGCGAGACCCCGTCTTGTCCTTTCCTTTTTCAGGTTTACTTCGAGCGTTTCCTTTCCCTCCTTTGGGATGAATAACGCACGGTGGCGACTCTTCTGTCTTTTTCTTTCGCCGGTTGTTTTTTTTTGCGCACTGTATTTTTCAGGTTGCGACAATTTGCAATCAATCCCCTGCTATTCAGTTGAGTCTTTCATTATGCTCGCACTACGTGCTGAGGCTTTTGAATAAACACCCCAAGATCTTGTATAGAGTCAGTCATGTGGAGTAGAGTCCCCCTTTCTGGACTCCCACACCTTCTTTGATTCAAACACACCCAGGCCAGGGTTATGAGCTATGAGGTCTAACCCTCATTACCTTTCATCTGCTCACCCTGACGGTTAATGTCAGTGGTTAAGAGCCTCAGTACCCATACATTTGGCTTGTTTGTCGAGGTTGATATGACCCCTTGACTAAAGCCCAACTTTGTCTGAGCCTCTTGATTGTGTATAGAGTGTGCTAATTGGTTGATGTGATTGCTTGTGTTTGCTTTTGCACATTATTTTGCATATTGTTTTTGCATATTACTTTTTGCATTTGTTATTGCTTTGTTTGAGGAGTCAGATGTAAGACCATTGATCGGCTATATGTTTCCTGTTCCTTTTGGGGAGCTGGATATAAGACCATTTATTGACACTCCATTTCCTTTCCTGTTTTGTTTTGTGGAGTCAGATATAAGACCATTGATTGGCTATCTGTTTCCTATTTGTTTTTCTTTTGTGGAGTCAGATGTAAGACCATTGATTGGCTATTTGTTTCCTATTTTGTTCTGTGGAGTTAGATGTAAGACCATTGAGTGGCTATCTATTTCCCGCCTGTTTTGGAGTTGGATGTAAGACCATTGATTGGCACTCCATTTCCAGTTTTGTCGCTCTCTCTCTTATGAGACCCTTGCTTATTTGCTTATTGCTTTGTGTTGCCTAATTCCAAAGGAACTTACTTGAATCATTTCTATGATTTTGAGAAAGCAATCCTGCATGTGGCTTTGTCCCTTAACCTTCACCCTCTTTTGCATGCTTAATCTTGATCCGTAACCCAAACCAGAAAACTTCTGTGCAAACATTTGAATTGTTTTCAAAACTAGAAACCTAAGCCTTATGCCTTTGATTTTCAAACTCTCTTTTCACTAATACTCATTGTAATTGAACTTTAATTCATACTTTGACTTCATTTTGTGAAATACTTCTAATTGGTTAATTCAACCCACTCAATTGCTTTTGTGGCCTTTGTCCACTTCTTCATCAAAATTTTCATGCATTAGCCATAGATCTGAATTATCTCAATGGTTGATGTAAATCTCACCGCATCCTTAGTGATCAAATTGTAAGACTTCCATGATTATTATAGGGTTAACCCCTCACTAGCATGTCGAAGCTATTCTCACACGGTGGATTGTTGGTTCAGGTCGAGTTTTCTCCCTTTGATAATGAAAGACCTTAAGGCTTTTAGTTTAAAATCAATCCACTCATTTGTTTTTGAAATCTTTTAGCCGAACTACGGCGTTTTGATCCTTATCTTTCATGAAAAGGTACGTAGGCAATGGATTCATCCATCCAAACACAAAAATATAAATAAACTTGTATATTCTTTTCTCATCTCTTCAATCATGTTTGCACAATAAAAATGTCATAAACAATAACCTTTGCAACAAGTTGTGAAAAGGGCTCCCTAGGAGTACCTAGGACGTTTTGGGTGCCTAACACCTTCCCATTGCGTAACTAACCCCCTTACCCAGATCTCTGACCCTCTTTTACTAGTTTTGTTTGTAAAACTTTATAGGCTTTTGTTCGCTTTCTAGCCATTCCTTTGGATAAATAGAAGTGCGGTGGCGACTCGACTTTGTATGATTTACCTCGGATCTAGTTAATATTTTCGATGGTGACGAATACACCGCTACAGAAAAGTGGCGACTCTGCTGGGGACCTATCTTCCTAGTGGGTTTTGCCAACTTTTCACAATTGTTGTATTATATTGTCTATTTGTTTATGACATATTTTTGGTGCAATTTGGGATTACTGTATTGATTGTAATGATTGAATTGCTTGATATATCAATTTCTTGCTTGATTGGTGATCTCTGTGAGATGAGTTCTATACCCGAACTCGAGTGCACATTAGGATAGGAGAATGGCATAGTCTCGTCGACTTGTGTGGATTTATTCCTTAGCAAGTTGACTTGCGAGCCCATTCACTTGGTGGAGGTCATGTTGGATTAATAATGTCACACAAGTTATTTGTGGTTAGGCATTATTCTTTCAATGTGTGCCTTAGAAGCCAAGGAGCTTAGTTTACCAAACCCATCTTGGCCTATTTTTAGGACGTAGTGCGGAGGTCGCTCAAATGTAAGATTTGATGCGATTGTTACGCGATACTACACTCACAAGAGTCTCTCTTGAGAATATTTTTGGAATACGAGTATTCGTTCCTCCGATAATATTCGAAAGATGGGATGATGACTATGGGAACCTCTGGTAGAACATGTTCGGCAGGTTTAAACCCTAGTACACTCCCTTTGGGTGGTTCTTAACCGAAACTCCATGCTCGTGACTCATAACAAACCCGTGATTCATGGTTGATCCGTTCACACCTCCTTAATATCAATGGAACTTGGGTGTTGATAAGGTGCAAACCATAATCCACCAAAATGGATGATTGATATTAAGGATGGTTGAACCGTTCGTATATCGTTAATATTAATGGAACTTGGGTGTTGATAAGGTGAAAACCCTAATCCACCAAAATGGATGATTGATATTAAGGATAATACGAGCTATCCCATGACCTTTGTCTGGTGTGCTTTGCTTGATCCTTGAGTGTGATTGTTGCATCCATGCATTCATGCATTCATCTGCGTTCCATGTCATCAGAAAAAAAATATTCAAGGAACTTAAGGGGTTTATTTGCAAAATTTTCAGACATGGAAAGACAAAAAAGGCATACAAAGAAGTACAGCTTCAGACAACCCGATCTGAAAGAGTTAAGGAATCTGATATCCTATGTACTAGATCCCTTGGGTTTCAAAGCTCGTTTTGGGAAGCTTCTTCCTCTTTTGACTACTCAGGTGGATGAAGGGTTGATGGGTACTTTGGTGCAGTTTTATGATCCTCTGTATCATTGTTTCACTTTTCCAAACTTTCAGCTATTGCCTACCCTTGAGGAGTATGCTCATCTTGTGGGTATTCCTATTCTGGATCAAGTGTCGTTCAGTGGCTTGGAGAGTGTTCCTACTTCTCGAGAGATAGCAGACTTGTTGCACATAGATGAATCCCTTATTGAAGCTCATATGACTACCAAAGGTGGAATTCTAGGTCTCCCTTCTGAGTTCCTCATTGCTCAAGCTACTGTGTATGGGAAGGCCATGAGTGAGGATGCCTTTGAGGCCATATTTGTACTTCTCATCTATGGGTTGGTTTTGTTCCCCAACATCGATAAATTTGTGGATGTGAACGCTATTAGGATCTTCTCTGTTCTTAATCCCGTTCTGACTCTGTTGGGTGATACCTATTTCTCTTTGCATCTGAGGAATGCAAAGGGTAGTGGCACTATTGTGTGCTGTTTGCCTCTGTTGTATAAGTGGTTTATTTCTCACTTACCTCAGACGGTCGCTTTCAAGGAGAACAAGGGATGTCTACGGTGGTCCACGAGACTCATGTCTCTCACTAAGGATGATATCTCTTGGTATAATCGTGCATATGACGGTGTCCAGATCATTGATTCTTGGGGTGAATTCTCCAATGTGCCTCTTCTTGGTACATGTGGTGGGATTAGCTATAACCCTGTGTTAGAACGTCGTCAGCTTGGGTTCCCCCTAAAGGATAAACCTAATAACATTCTGTTAGAAGGTGTGTTCTTTCAGGAGGGTAAAGATCCCCAAGGCCTGAAAGCCAGGATGGTTCGCGCTTGGCGCAAGATTCATAAGAAGGGTAGGAATGAGTTGGGTTCGAAGAACTGCATTGCTTTGGAACTGTATACTGCTTGGGTAAGGAAGAGAGCATCTGAGTATCTCATGCCTTATGACTATCCGAGACCTACACCTTTGATTATGGTTGGGCCTTCAACCCTCCCTGATCAAGGAGTAGAGGAGTTGAGAGATGAGGACCGTTCGCGTGCTTGGATCCGTGAACGTGAAGAGTTGCTGCAACAGATCAAGGAGAAGGATGCTCTGATTGAGTTCCTCGAGCATCAAGTCATTGATGATCTTGATGATGCCTGGACATTTCTACTTCCGCAGTCTTCCAAATTTTGGAAGAGGAAGTATGATCGACTAGCCAAAGAGAAAGCGGATATGGAAGCAGCCTACGAGAGAGAGGTGAAGAGGCTTCGTGCAACTTATCTTCCTGCATCCCGAGCTTCTAGGGATCCATAGGATGTTTATGTTCCTTTTCTCTTGTAATATGATTGACAATGCTGTACTTTTTTTCTCAAATATATTTGATGAGATATTTTCCGTATGCGGTCAAAATGTTTAATATTTCAAAACTTGCAAATAATACCCTAAAAGTTCCTTTGAAATATAAAAACAAATCATATGCACGAGCATTACATGCATCATTTGCATAAGCAGGTTTTGTTCCGGTCTCCTGTCTTGTAGCCTAACTCTGTTGCTCTTCATTTATTTTGAAGACAAGCTGACTCATCTTTACTACACCAGAGCCAACTCTTCCAGATTGATGGATCATCTTGAGCAAGAGAATCATGAGCTAAAAGAGGAAGTCGCCATACTGAGTGCTTTGATGGAGTCTTTCCTGGCAGCTCAGAATCAGTCGTCTCCAACACCTGCAACTCCTCCCCAGAGGACAGTCATCTCTGAGGTTGTTTCTTCTAATATGCCAGCTGCCAATGCCTATTTCGTGCCAACAGCCATGCCGTCCGGGTTTCCGTGGGGGATGCCTCCTGGCTTTATGCCTGATATTCCTGCGCCAAATTTTGCTTCCATGCCGACATCTAGCCCGGTCCTTGCTATTCCTCCTCCTGTCGTGCATACCACTCCTAGGGTAGACGACACAATCTATCATTTTGAGCCGTCTGAGGGCCCAGATTTTCATGAGAAGATGGACGCGATGAATGACCAATTTTTTGAACTCCGCAAGGAATTGAAGAATCTTCGAGGAAATGACCTCTTTGGCAAATCTGCTGCTGAACTTTGTTTAGTTCCCGGTGTGAAAATACCTGTGAAATTCAAGGTCCCAGACTTTGAGAAATACAAGGGGAACACGTGCCCTCTCAGCCACCTGGTTATGTATGCCAGGAAAATGTCTACTCAAACGGATAATGATCAGTTGCTTATTCATTATTTCCAGGACAGTCTGTCCGGTGCTACACTACGATGGTATATGAGTTTGGACAGTGCAAACATCCGTTCCTTCAATGATCTTGGCGAAGCCTTCGTCAAGCAATACAAATACAACATGGATATGGCTCCCGGTCGGGATCAGCTCAGAGCCATGTCCCAGAAGGTCAAAGAGACATTTAAAGAGTACGCCTAGAGGTGGCGAGAGCTGGCATCTCAGATTGTGCCTCCGCTGGAAGAGAAGGAAATGACCAAGATCTTTCTGAAGACCTTGAGCTTATTCTATTACGAGCGGATGATTGCTAGCGCTCCTTCGGACATCACTAAAATGGTGAACATGGGGATGCGTCTAGAGGAGGGAGTCCGTGAAGGACGTCTGACTAAGGATGAAGGTTCTTCTAGCAAACAATATGGGGAGTTTGCGAAGAAGAAAGATGGAGAGGCACATGTTGTGCAATCCCATGTGAAACCCAGAAGACCCTCCGTGCGGAGGAAGCCTGTACGTTCAACCAACAACCAGCATCAGGTGGCTCACATAGCACCTGTCTTCAGAGACAACAATCAGCAATATCAGTAGCACAATAATCAACAACAACAATCTCAACAGTATCATCAGCAACAACATCGTCCTCAACAGCAGCCTTACCAGCCTCGCAATAGTAATCCAGCTAGTACGAGTTATGAGAGGAAGAAGATCACTTTCGATCCAATTCCAGTATCATACGCAGAGCTGTATCCCTCTTTGATAGAGCAGAAATTGATTACTCCCAGGGATCCTCCGGCTATACCGGCTAACCCTCAGTGGTGGTATAAGCCTGATCAGCATTGTGTTTACCACTCTGGTGCTCCGGGTCATAATGTAGAAAACTGCTTTCCATTGAAGACTAAAGTTCAAGACCTTATGAGATGCGGTATTCTGAGCTTTGAATACTCAAGTCCTAATGTTACAAAGAACCCATTTCCCGAGCATGGGAAGTCAGTTAACATGGTCCAGGGTTGCCCTGGTAAATACAAGGTCAAATATGTTAGCCATATTCGACAGTCATTGGTTGAGTTGCATCGTCTACTGTGTGATTACATTCATCTGGAGCACGATCATGACAAATGCCGTATCTATTCTGTCAATCGTCTAGGCTGTCGCCAAGTGCGGAAAGATCTGCAAGAATTGCTGGATGATGGGACCATTGAGATTCTTCAAAACAGAAATGTTGATGAAGATGAACCTGAGGTTAATGTGATTTCTCCTGTGTTCAGGATCCCTGAGCCTGTTGTCATTCGATACGATGGTAGCAAGCAGAAGGTTTCTCCTGCCCTGATTGTCAAGCCTGCAGGCCCTGTGCCTTATTCGTCCGACAAGGCGATCCCATTCCGCTACAATGTTGTTGTTGTGGAAGATGGGAAAGAAGTGCCCTTGCCTTATCCATCTGTTGTGAACATTGCTGATGTCAGTGGGTTGACCCGTAGCGGTCGTGTGTTTTCTGCACCCCCGAAGCCTCAGGCTGTTGCTGACTCTGTTGAGCGACCGGTTGGGAATGCGGTTAATTCTCCGAATCCGACACTTGTTGTTAAACCCTCCTCTGTACAAAAGGCTCCTGCTTCTGTTGGCCCTAGTGGCAATTCGAAAGAAGACTATGATGAGATGCTGAGGCTCATCAAGAAGAGTGAGTACAGTGTTGTAGATCAACTTCTACAAACACCATCCAAGATCTCCGTGTTATCGTTGCTTCTGAATTCAGAACCGCACAGAGAGGCTCTGCAGAAAGTCTTGGATGTAGCTTATGTCGATCACGATGTCACTATAGAACAGTTTGGCAGTATTGTTGCAAACATTATTGCTTGCAACACTTTGAGTTTCTGTGACTCTGATCTCCCTGAGGAGGGAAGAGACCACAACATGGCTTTACATATATCCATGAATTGCAAGAACGACGCCATGTCCAACGTACTGGTGGACACCGGGTCATCTCTGAATGTATTGCCAAAATCCACTCTCTCCAGATTGTTGTTTCAAGGGCCTCCCATGAGGCAGAGTGGTGTTGTTGTGAAAGCTTTTGATGGGTCGCGTAAGACCGTGATTGGGGAAGTTGATCTCCCAATCAAGATTGGACCAAGCGATTTCCAGGTCACCTTTCAGGTTATGGATATCCACCCATCTTATAGTTGTCTCCTTGGCAGACCATGGATTCACGAGGCTGGCGCCGTGACATCCACCCTACACTAAAAGCTGAAATTCGTTAAGAACAAGAAACTGGTTGTGGTAGGGGGAGAAAAGGCTCTCCTGGTTAGCCACTTGTCTTCCTTCTCATACATAGACACTGAGGATGAAGTTGGAACTCCTTTCCAAGCTTTATCTATAGCCGAGCCTGTTGAGAAGAGGACTCCTTCATTTGCTTCCTATCGAGATGCGAAACTGGCTATTGAATATGGTGCAGTTGCTGGCCTAGGAAAAATGATCGAGCTTGAAGATAAAAAGTTCCGGGCCGGCATTAGCTATTCTTCAGGGGTCTTTAATGAGCATGGGTTGTTCAAGAGTGGAGGTTTCATCCATGCCGGTCAGAGCGAGGAAGTTGCTGCTATTCTGGAAGAGGATGCAGAGGATACTGACAACTTTGTCATCCCTGGCGGGATCTGCCACAATTGGGTCGCTGTAGATGTTCCTACAGTCATTCATAGATCAAAGTAATGATTCACTTTGTTTAAAAAACCTTCTCCCATGCCAAAGGGAGAAATGATGACATTGTTGGCAACATTTATATAATGATATTTCATTCAATAAATTCATGTTAAATGTTTGTTTTTCCAATTATTTTCACTTTTTGCTTTTTGCATGAAATTGGTGATCACAAAAAACCCTAAAAACAAGGATAAAAGCAATCTTTTCATCTGCATAATGATTGCCTTGTTTGGTTTCTAAAAAGCTTTCATATCAAAATCATTATGCAGGTTGATTCTAAAACCCATTGAACATAATGATCCAACGCCATCTCCCAATTTTGAATTCCCTGTATTCGAAGCAGAGGAAGATGATGTTGAAGGAATTCCTGACGAGATTACCCGTCTTCTTGAGCACGAAGAGAAGATCATTCAGCCGCATCTTGAGAATCTGGAAACAGTAAACTTGGGGTCTGAAGACTGTGTTCGAATAGTGAAGATTGGGGCACTCCTTGAAGAGTCTGTCAAGAAGGGGTTGATCAGTTTGCTACGAGAATATTCCAATATCTTCGCTTGGTCGTATAAAGACATGCCGGGTCTAGATACATATATTGTGCAACATTTCCTGCCTTTGAAGCCTGAGTGCGTTCCTGTGAAGCAGAAGCTTAGAAGAACTCATCCAGATATGGCAGTGAAGATCAAAGAGGAAGTTCAGAAGAAAATTGATGCGGGGTTTCTGGTGTCTTCTACGTATCCTCAATGGGTGGCCAATATTGTGCCAGTGCCTAAGAAAGACGAAAAAGTCCGAATGTGTGTTGATTACCGTGATTTGAATAAAGCTAGTCCGAAAGATGATTTCCCTTTACCACACATTGATATGTTGGTAGACAATACAACTAAATTCAAAGTCTTCTCATTTATGGACGGATTCTCCAGATATAATCAAATCAAGATGGCACCCGAGGATATGAAGAAGGAGATAGAGGTCACGTATCAACGAGCTATGACTACCTTGTTTCATGACATGATGCACAAGGAGATAGAGGTCTATGTTGATGACATGATTGCTAAGTCACGAACGAAAGTTGAACATGTTGAGCATTTGTTGAAGCTTTTTCAGCGTTTGAGGAAGTACAAGCTTCGTCTGAATCCGAACAAGTGTACATTTGGAGTCCGTTTTGGTAAGTTATTTGGCTTTATAGTCAGCGAGCGAGGTATTGAGGTTGATCCTTCCAAGGTCAAAGCAATACAAGAGATGCCTGCGCCCAAAACTGAGAAGCAAGTCCGAGGTTTTCTTGGTCGCTTGAATTATATTTCCAGATTTATATCCCACATTACTGCCACATGTGCGCCGATATTCAAGCTCCTCTGGAAAGATCAATCTCATGATTGGACCGAGGATTTCCAGAAAGCTTTCGATAGTATCAAGGAATATCTGTCTGAACCTCCGATTTTGTCTCCGCCTATAGAAGGAAGACCTTTGATCATGTATCTGACTGTTCTGGAAGACTCCATGGGTTGTGTCCTTGGTCAGCAAGACGAATCGGGAAAGAAAGAGTATGTTATTTACTACCTGAGTAAGAAGTTCACCGATTGTGAGTCTCGATACTCTATGCTTGAGAAGACGTGTTGTGCTTTGGCTTGGTCCGCTAAGCGTTTACGCTAGTACATGATAAGTCATACAACTTGGTTAATATCCAGAATGGATCCAATCAAGTATATCTTCGAGAAGCCTGCTTTAACCGGGAGGATTGCCCGTTGGCAGATGTTGTTGTCTGAGTATGATATCGAGTATCAAGCTCAGAAAGCTATCAAAGGTAGTATCTTGGCTGACCACTTGGCATACCAGCCGATTGAAGATCATCAGTCAGTTCAGTATGACTTCCCAGACGAGGAGATTCTGTATTTGAAAATTAAAGATTGTGACGAGCCTACACTTGATGAAGGTCCAGAGCCTGGTTCCCGATGGAGTATGGTATTTGATGGCGCTGTAAATCAGTACGGAAATGGAATTGGGGCAGTAATCATTACTCCTCAGGGCACACATATTCCTTTCACAGCAAGGCTAACCTTCAAATGCACGAATAATATGGCTGAGTACGAAGCCTGCATTATGGGATTAGAACAATGCCTTGATCTAAGGATCAAGCATCTTGATGTTTACGGTGATTCGGCCCTCGTTGTCAATCAGATCAAGGGTGAATGGGAGACGAATCAACCAAGTCTCATTCCGTACAGAGATTATGCGAGGAGGATTTCAACGTTCTTTACAGAAGTTGACTTTCATCATATTCCTCGAGAGGATAATCGGATGGCAGATGCGCTTGCTACGCTTGCTTCCATGATTATGGTCAAGTATTGGAATGAAGTTCCCAATATCACCGTGATGCACTTGGACAGACCAGCTCACGTATTTGCAGTTGAAGAAGTGAATGATGACAAGCCTTGGTATTATGACATCAAGTGTTTCCTCCAGAACCAGGTCTACCCGCCTGGGGCATCTGTGAAAGATAGGAAAACTCTGAGAAGGTTGTCAGGCAGTTTCTACCTCATTGGAGAAGTGCTTTACAAAAGAAATTTTGACATGGTTCTGCTCAGATGCGTGGATAGACACGAAGCAGACTTGTTAATGACTGAGGTCCATGAGGGTTCATTTGGAACTCATTCCAATGGACATGCCATGGCTAGAAAGATGTTGAGAGCAGGCTACTATTGGCTGACAATGGAGTCTGACTGCTGCAAATACGTGAAGAAATGCCACAAGTGTCAGATTTATGCGGACAAGATTCATATTCCTCCGACACTTCTGAATGTGATTTCATCACCATGGCCTTTCTCCATGTGGGGAATTGAAATGATTGGCATGATTGAACCGAAGGCGTCCAACGAACACAGGTTTATTCTCGTAGCAATTGATTACTTCACCAAATGGGTTGAAGCGGCCTCGTATGCGAATGTGACCAGGCAGGTGGTCGTGAAGTTTGTCAAGAATCAACTGATATGCCGTTATGGTGTGCCAGATAAGATCATTACTGATAATGGATCTAACTTGAACAACAAGATGATGGAAGAGCTGCGCAGTGAGTTCAAGATTGCACACCATAATTCCTCTCCTTACAAACCCAAGATGAATGGGGTTGTTGAAGCTGCTAACAAGAATATCAAGAAGATTATCTAGAAGATGACAGTTACGTACAAAGATTGGCATGAGATGCTGCCATTTGCTTTGCATGGATATCGTACATCTGTCGGCACTTCAACAGGGGCAACCCCTTTCTCTCTTGTTTATGGCATGGAGGCTGGTCTCCCAGTAGAGGTGGAGATCCCATCAATGAGAGTCTTGATGGAAGCCAAGTTAACTGATTCTGAATGGATTCAGAATCGTTACGACCAGTTGAATCTGATTGAAGAGATGCAATTGACTGCCATGTGCCATGGTCAGTTATATCAGCAGAGAATGAAGAAAGCTTTTGATAAGAAGGTCAAGCCTCGTGTGTTCCGAGAAGGTGACCTCGTGCTCAAGAAAGTTTTGTCTTTCGGCCCCGATTCCAGGGGCAAGTGGACTCCAAACTATGAAGGTCCATATGTTGTCAAGAGAGCCTTTTCAGGCGGTGCTTTGATTCTTACAACTATGGATGGGGAGGATTTCACTCGTCCTGTGAATTCAGATGCAGTCAAGAAATACTTCGCCTAAAAAATAAAAAAAGAATAGCTCGCTAAGTTGAAAACCCGAAAGGGCGACTTAGGCAAAAATGAGCGTCTTGGTGGATTGAAAACCCGAAAGGGCGATCCAGGCAAAAATTAGAGACATGAAAAAATAAATTTTCATCCCGCTAGGTTGAGTACCTCATCCTGGGGCAATCTAGGCAAAAATTAGGGATTTGGCAAGTAACTGCATCCTGACAAGACTTTCGTTCTTCAACGGTCGTTCGTCAGAGATTCTCGCTCAGTCATCGTCAACTGAAGCTTCAAATACATCGGATTCAAATTGGTAGAGAAATGGTCATTATGTTCAATGTAGCCCTCTTCCAATATATATCACCGATTTCAAAATTGTACAGATCTGTGGAGTCTTGCCATTCGCAGACTACCATTCCATTAAATCAATTTGAGCTTTTATCCAATTATTTGCACTCTTATTTGTTTCAATTCAACAAATGTTTTGCATGTTTTAATTGATAAAATATCATTGTTTTTAAACAAACAAATTTTTCATAAATTTATTTTTAAACAAAGTGAACATTCACAATGATGAAAGGATACTTAAGAGATCCACAGTGCTCTCCCAAGTGTGGCATGACCTCCAACAGGGTAAGACTTTTGTTCATGTTCCTGGCATTGGTTGTATCCTCTTTCTCCAGATTGTTGATGGGATTTCTCCCCAAGCAGAGCTTCTGTTGAAATTCTCCCCGAGCAGGGTATTTGTTGGGATTTGTCCCGAACAGATTTTTTCTCCCGAGCAGATTTTGTTGAGCAGAGTCTTTGTTATGCCTCCTCCTCATTCAGAGCGCTTTTTGAGGTTTTCACCTCCCCTCCCTTCAGCAGAGCAGTGATTCTTTCCTCCTCAGCAGTTGTGGTTCCTTTTGGAAGGATTGGTATTTGGCGGCTGATCCCCAGTTCTCCTTCTTTTTCCTCAGATAAATCCCCAATGATTTGTGGTGGTGGATTTTATCTATGGTGATTCATCCCTTGCAGAGATCTTGCTGTTTCCTGATCCCGTCAGAATTGTTTATTCTCGGGTGATCCTGGCTTTCTCTCCTGTGGTGTAGTACCGAGCGTTTGTTCCCTGGGCCTGTTTGTGTTAGAAATGTCTGTTTGTCAGCATTCATCAAACATAAATCACGCATATACATGCATAATCATTAACATTCAGATATTCATGTTGCATATTTTGCCATATATCTTTTGATTGTTGTGTCCTGCTAATTGGCGATATAGATCTCCCCAGTAGATCTCCCCAAGCAGATGTCGAGTGTCTAATCTCTCAAATCTAGAGTCAGCCCCATAAGCAGAAAGTGTCTATCCTTTCGTGCCATTTCCCCACTGAGATACATCCTCGTGGACGACGGTTGTTCCCGTTTCCTCCCAACACATATATTGGGATGGATTTCCCAATTGAGTTATATCCTCATTAGGATGAGTCTTGATTCAGTTTGCCTTTTTGGTTTGATCTTGAATTGGCCTTTTTTCAACTGTCTCTCGTGCTTCCCTGTGGTATAAATGAATAATTCATTCATATTATCCCCGGTGGAACTTTTTTGGCCTTCTACCTACAACCCGGTAGTTATAAGTCCTACTTTTTTGGCCTTCTACCCAGTAACCGGTAGTTGTAAGTCCTATTCTTTGTGGTTTTCTACCCAGTAACTGGTAGTTGTAAATCCTATTTTCTTGCTCTCTAGCAGAGTTTGTGGCTTCTACCCAGTAACCGGTAGTTGTAAGTCCTATCTTTATGGTTTTCTACCCCGTATCCGGTAGTTATAAATCCTACTTTCATCCCTTAGCAGAGGTAACCTTTGTGGTTCATCCTGGTTGATGGCGGATTTTGTGGTTTTCTACCCAGTATTCGGTAGTTGTAAATCCCATGTTGTTATTTTCTCCCTATCGGAGTCTGTACTTCCCTGTGGAATAGATGGATAATTGCTCAGTAATCGGCAATCATTCGCTTTATCCTCAGCGGAGTCTTTGGAATTCTACCTAGTATTCGGTAGTTGTAAATCCTATATTTTCTCCCCTGTGCAGAGTTAACCTTGTTGTTCATCCTAACCGATGACGGTTACTCGTCTATGGTTTTCTACCCAGTATTCGGTAGATGTAATCCCCTCTTTGTGGTTATCTTCATCCAGTATTCGATGTTGATATTCCCTCCTTCTTGTGGATAATTGCCGTATGCTAGCAATTTTATCCTCAGCGGGTCCTTCCACCGTTTTCCAGTGATTTATTCCCCGGATCATTGATTTTTTATCAATGCATCCCCAGTGAGTCATCTTTCATCTACCGTTTTCCGGTAATGTCTGTTGCTCCCTTTGATTGGTCATCATTATATACTTAGTTTTGGTATCCCGATGCCTTTCTTTTCGGATAATTTATCCTTTATTAACCCAGTAACCGGTTGTGGATAATCTTCCATGCGAGTATATTATCTACGTTCTGACGGTAATAGAGAATATATCTCATGCACTCTTCAGTCGAAGCCTGTTGTGTTTCCCCAGTCGAGTAAGATTCGTGTTCCCTTTGCGGAATCGAATATTCATTTCCACCCCTTTTTTGAGCATATCTCCCAGTAACCGGCGATATGTCTTCTGGATAATTGTCGTATGCTTGCAATTTATCCCCAGCGAGTCACCTTTCGTCTACCCTGTTGTTGGTAACGATTGTTTCACGTTTCGGTTGGTCACCTATTATATACCCAGTAACCGGTATCCCTGGTGTTCCTTCCATGCGAGTATATTATCTATGTTCTGAAGGTAATAGATAATATATCTCATGCACTCCTTGGTCAAAATCTTTTGTTTTTTCTCCAGCGGAGTAAAATTCGTATTCCTTGTGGAATCGAATGTCCATCCTTTAACAAGTTTGCGTTTTGCTCTCTTCAGGATGATGAGTGTTTTGGAAGTAAAAACCAATTCACGTTTCGTTCGGCCACCTATTATATACCCAGTAACCGGTATCCCTGGTGTTCCTTCCATGCGAGTATACTATCCATGTTCTGACGGTAATGGATAATATATCTCATGCGCTCTTTGGTTGAAGCCTTCTGTCCTTCCCCAATTGAGTAAGATTCGTTTTCCCTTTGCGGAGTTGAATGTCCATCCTTTAAGTCGATTTGCTTTTTCAAGCCCTCCTTTCGGATGATGAGTGTTTTGGAAGTAAACCACAATTCACGCTTTGGTTGGTCACCTATTATATGCCTACAACCCGGTATCCTTGGTGTTCCTTCCTTTCTGCTCCCTATTATGACCTTGGTCGATTGATATCTCTCACCCATACACAGGTCTTCCTCAGATGATTTGGTCGATTGATATCTCTCACCCATACACAGGTCTTAGATATTCATTCTTCCCGAGCTTGTTACTCACTAACCGGTAACGTCTCATCCTTTTGCTTCTCCTGGAGAGTCTTTGTTAGATTTCCCCAGCGGAGTTGTTGTTGTGATTCGCTTTTTGCTGTATTGGCGTAACACCCCAATATATGCGTTTTCCCGGCAGAGTTGTCTTGTCAGCTCTTTCCCCAGTCTGAGTCTGGATTTCATCCGAGGTATCCTTTGTGGATAGTCTTGCTGTGTTGGCGTATTTCCCAGCATACGCATCTTTGAGTCAGCTTGAGTCTTTCCATCGGATGTGTTTTCCTTTGGAACTCTTTTCCCTAGTGTCAGTCTTTACTCCCCAGTAAAGTCTCCAATTCGTTTTTCGTTTTCTTATCCCCATAAGAGTCCCGTCAGAGTCTCTGTTCCACTAGGAAGTGCATCATTCCTGTGGATTTGTCTTTTCTCCTGATTTTCTCTTCTTCTTTGTGGACCCATATCCCCACAGAGTTTTGTTTGTTATGCATACATGCATTTGCATCATGAGGTCTCTCAAGGACCAAAATTTGTCTCATTGTTGTTATTTAAGCTCATTCTACCTCGTTGAGACAAAGATTTTAACCTTCACTTCTCCGGCTAGAATGATCTTAAATAGGGGCATCTGTAAGACCCCAATTTTGTCAATAAGATCCCTCATGGCATCATATCATAGCATTGCATAAGCCTCAAGGATCATTGGGCATCTTGCCTTCCTTCCTTGTGGGTGGGATCCTTTTGAGAGTGGTTCTAGATCACCAAGCATGCTTGCATTTGTATATCATTTCTTTTCTTTTAATCACTAACCAAAAGCATCAAAAATATGTCATCTAACATTTGTTTTGCAGTCTAAGCAGTCATCAAGCCAGGCAATTCAAGGTTTTCCTATGAGCAAGAGCAGATGGTATTTTCTTGGTATGAGGACCTCATGACATTATATTAACCTTATGTGAGCTAGAGGTTCATCTTGAAGCAAATTCATCAAGTGGTTGAGGCCCAAGTTCAATGAGGCAATTTCAGGTCATTTGAGGACCATGTGATCAACTGTACAGTCAATGGAAGGCTTTGAGTGTGAGAATTGAATTTCTTCATCCCATTCATGATTAAAACAAGGCTTATTCATCATGTCAAACATCTACTTTGAAGATTTTGAAGCCAAATCAAAAAGTTTCCCAAATTGGAAAGTGACCTATAATTTCAAGTTTCCAAAAATGGCAAGTTTTTGGTCCACATTCAACTTGACTTTCCAACATCAAAGAAGCTTCAAATTAATTTTTATCCAGCATGAAAGTTGAATATCTTTCTCTCCCATTTCCAAAATGTCCAAGATCATGAGCATCTGATGAATGTTTGAGGAGATATGGCCAAATGGTTGCAATGTGCACATGGAACTTCAACAAGCCATAACTTTTGATCCAAAGCTCCAAAATGAGTGCCTCTTTTTGCATATTTCTTCTCATGACATATAATTTCCAAATCCATCATTACATTGCATGAAATTTATTCACATGATCATTTGCCCATGCATGTTCATTTTGGAAGGAAATTTGGAAATTCAAATTTGGTGCATCATATGAACAAAATACCATTGACATTATGCTTATGAGATGATTTTAAGTGAATTTGAGCATCCATATGCTACTGTTCACGTTCAAATTTGCCATGCACCTCACATTTTCCAATTTTGGTCATACACCTTATTTTCACTAGTCCTAATTAACTCATGCCTAATTTTGATTTGGATGTGATTTAGAGGCCATATATTATTCAAATCATAACAGAATTCTGGGTTTTTCACTCATTCTAGATCTAGATTCAAGTTCCCTCCAAAAATTTCTCTAAATCCAAATTCAAAAATTCTCCACATAGCACCTGAATTTTATTGCATATTCTTGTTCTCTGATCATCATTGAGTGCAGATCAAGTTGTGGATGGAAGGTTTTGGTGAAGAAACAAGCACATCAAGCTCAAGAACATGAAGATGGAAGTGGCAAATTAGTCGAGATCCCGGTCGTTTCAAGCTTCAATTTCTACATCAAACTTCATAACAAGAGTAAAGGAGAAGATCGGGACACTTGTGAGAGCTCAAATCCACTGTTTCATCGTTCTGCTCTTCAAGAGGTGTGAAATTCAAACCTCTTAATTATCTTTTTTATGTGTATAGACTTGTAGAGCTTTTCATGCTGATTACACTGATATAAATTTCATGAAATTTGGTTGAGATTTGAGTGAGTTATGCTGAGTAGAAGTTTTGAGTGCAATAATGTTTCTGTTCGATTCTCTCAATTCTTGGAGATTTAGGCCAAACAAATCATGGATCCGTGTTGTGCGTGTTAAGATCTTTCCAATGATGTGCTTGGATTTAAATTCTGGAATTTTTTTTGGTGTTAGTTCCTGTAGCACCGCCGTCTTTATGAAGCAGACGGTGGAGACCACCGCTGGCCACCGTGCATGAACAGTAGGTTAGGGTTTTCTGGTTCAGCTTTTCAATTGCACTGTAGAAGCGCCCATAGTCGTGCCTTTGTGTGTTCGATCCTGGCGTGAGGCATTTTGTTTTTCCAATTGTTATTTCCACTTAACCAACCGACTGCGTTTTGGAGCCTTGCGCCATACGTCCCTTCGATTCCTGGCTACAGCATTTGCATTTTATTTTTTGCCAGCGCCTTATTTTAATGTGTACATGGTTCGATCCTTGCTGATGTAGTTTCCCATTTCATTTTCAATTATCATTTTCATATGTTTTCCATTTATTCCATTATTTTCATCAAATTACAAAAATCATAAAGAATAGAAAATTAATCCAATTAAATCCAAAATTTTTCCTACATGATCATGTGAATGTCTAGTATTTTGTGGTGTTGATTTCATGATTTTGTCATTTCTGGAATTTTAATTGTGTTGAATTATTTGAACATGTATGCAAATGTACCATGCTTCATTCAATCTTTTTGTGAAATGCTCATACATTGGCCAATTGATTTGAAATTTGGTATGTTGATTCCCAACATGTTGCATGATTTCTGAGGCTTGGTTGTGCATTTTTATCATTTTTCATCTCTTTTTTTGGCACATGGATGTATGGTGTGACAATGTGTGTCACACAATTTGATGTTGATCTTCTTCATTCTCATATACATGTCAATTGAGCTTTTTTTATTCCAATTTTTTTGCATGATGCTTGTGTTTGACATGTTGTGTACACATAAAATTTTTCATGATTGTGTGATTCATTTCTGTTTTAATATGGAATTTTCATTCTTGATGACCAATTGTGTGCTTTGTAATTTCCTTTGCCCTATCTTGCTCATGTGATGACTTTGCTTGATGCTTTAGACTTGGTCCTTTTTAGGACGTGTTCTTGCTTGATTAAATGAGATTCATGTTGAATATTGGTTGCTGTTTTGACTTTTTGCTTTGTCTTTGACTCTAGGCTTTGCCCTAGGGGTTTGTACTCACAATTTGAGCTTTGCCTTTCAGGTTCAAGCAATTAGTTCTAATGGATTATGTGATCTCCTTGCTTGAGATGCAATTTACTTTGGTTAACTAATTTTGATTGTGTTGTAGGTCCTTTGGTGGCTAACTCACTTGAGTGTTTGCCTCTTATGGCTTACAGGTTGTACATATTGGGAATGTCTGATTGTTGTTAATTGTTTGGTTGTCTGAATGTGAATACTGATTGTTTAGCTTTTCATACAGGTACCTTAGCCGCTTAAGCTCACTATCTGAGCTTTGCTTTGCTTGTGGTTGGCATACCACTTAGGTAATCTCTCTAACTCCATGTAGTCTGGAAGCCCTGTCGTTTCTGTTTGGCAGGCATTTGGCAAAAGTCCTCCTTAAGAGGCAATGTCTATGGTTGTTTATATTTGTGCCATGTACTTCAAGTCGTCCTAAGTGAAGAGGCGATTGGCAGATAGAAGGGATTTGCAATCAATCCCCTGCTATTCAGTTGAGTCTTTCATTATGCTCGCACTACGTGCTGAGGCTTTTGAATAAACACCCCAAGATCTTGTATAGAGTCAGTCATGTGGAGTAGAGTCCCCCTTTCTGGACTCCCACACCTTCTTTGATTCAAGCTCACTCAGGCCAGGGTTAAGAGCTATGAGGTCTAACCCTCATTACCTTTCATCTGCTCACCCTGACGGTCAATGTCAGTGGTTAAGAGCCTCAGTACCCATACATTTGGCTTGTTTGTCGAGGTTGATATGACCCCTTGACTAAAGCCCAACTTTGTCTGAGCCTCTTGATTGTGTATATAGTGTGTTAATTGGTTGATGTGATTGCTTGTGTTTGCTTTTGCACATTATTTTGCATATTGTTTTTGCATATTGCTTTTTGCATTTGTTATTTGCTTTGTTTGAGGAGTCAGATGTAAGACCATTGATCGGCTATCTGTTTCCTGTTCCTTTTGGGGAGCTGGGGATATAAGACCATTTATTAGAACTCCATTTCCTTTCCTGTTTTGTTTTGTGGAGTCAGATATAAGACTATTGATTGGCTATCTGTTTCCTATTTGTTTTTCTTTTGTGGAGTCAGATGTAAGACCATTGATTGGCTATTTGTTTCCTATTTTGTTATGTGGAGTTAGATGTAAGACCATTGAGTGGTTATCTATTTCTCGCCTGTTTTGGAGTTGGATGTAAGACCATTGATTGGCACTCCATTTCCAGTTTTGTCGCTCTCTCTCTTATGAGACCCTCACTAGCATGTTGAAGCTATTCTCACATGGTGGATTGTTGGTTCAGGTCAAGTTTTCTCCCTTTGATAATGAAAGACCTTAAGGCTTTTGTTTAAAATCAATCCACTCATTTGTTTTTGAAATCTTTTAGCCGAACTACGGCGTTTTGATCCTTATCTTTCATGAAAAGGTACGTAGGTAATGGATTCATCCATCCAAACACAAAAATGTAAATAAACTTGTATATTCTTTTCTCATCTCTTCAATCATGTTTGCACAATAAAAATGTCATAAACAATAACCTTTGCAACAAGTTGTGAAAAGGGCTCCCTAGGAGTACCTAGGACGTTTTGGGTGCCTAACACCTTCCCATTGCGTAACTAACCCCCTTACCCAGATCTCTGACCCTCTTTTACTAGTTTTGTTTGTAAAACTTTATAGGCTTTTGTTCGCTTTCTAGCCATTCCTTTGGATAAATAGAAGTGCGGTGGCGACTCGACTTTGTATGATTTATCTCGGATCTAGTTAATATTTCCGATGGTGACGAATACACCGCTACAATGGTTTACACCTTATCAACACCCAAGTTCTATTGATATTAAGGATACAGGAACAAATCAACCATGAATCAAGGGTTTGTTGCCAGTCACGAGCATGGAGTCTCGGTTAAGAACCACCCAAAGGGAGGGTACTAGGGTTTAAACCTACCAAACATGTTCTACAAGAGGTTCCCATAGTCATCATCCCATCTTTCGGATATTATCGGATAAACGACTACTCGTATTCCAAAAATATTCTCAAGAGAGACTCTTATGAGTGTAGTATTGCATAACAATCGTATCAAATCTTACACTTGAACGACTTTTGCACTACATCCTAAGAATAGGCCAAGATGGGCTTGGTAAACTAATTTCCTTGGCTTCTAAGGTCTATATTGGAAAGAGTAATGTCCAACCACAACTACTTGTGTGACATTATTGATCCCAACATGACCTCCACCAAGTGAATGGGCTTGCAAGTCAACTTGCTAAGGGATAACTCCACACAAGTCAACAAGACTATGCCATTCTCCTATCCTAAGTGCACTCGAGTTCGGGTATAGAACTCATCTCACAAAGATCACCAAGCATACAAGGAATTAATATTCAAGCAATTTAAACATTACATACAATACAGTAATCCCAAATTGCACAAAAATATGTCACAAAATAATATACAATACAATACAACAAATATGAAAAGTAGGCAAAACCCACTAGGCAAATGCTCCCCAGCAGAGTCGCCACTTTTCTATAGCGGGGTATTCGTTACCTTTAGATTTATTGACTAAATCAAAAGTAAATCATACAATTCGAGTCGCCACCGCACTTCTATTTATCCAAAGGAATGGTTAGAAAGCGAACAACAACCTAAAAGTTTTATCTAATCAAAAAACTAGTAAAAATGTCAGAGATCAGGGTAAGGGGGTTGGTTATGCAATGGGAAGGTTTTAAGCACCCAAAACATCCTAGGTACTCCTATGGAGCCCTTTTCATACTTGTTGTAAGGTTGGTATTTTGTGAAAAATTGTTTGTGCAAACATGATTTAAGAGATGAGAAGAGAATATACAAGTTAATTACAATTTGTGCTTGGATGGATAAACCCATTGCCTACGTACCATCTTAATAAGATTAGGATCAAAACCTCGTAGTTCGGGGTAAAAATCTCTAAACAAGTTGGTGAATTGATTGGTCCAAAAGCCTTAAGGTCTTTTGTTATCCAAGGGAGAAAACTCAACCTAAAACCACAAATCCACCATGTGAGGATAACTTCAACATGCTAGTGAGGGGTTAACCCTATAATAAGCATGGAAGACTCATTGTCCATCACTAAGGATATAGGTGAGTATTACATCTACCTCAAGGATAACTCAAACCTAATAGCTAAAGGTTATGAAAAGTTTTTGATTTAAGAAGTGGCCATTGAAACCAAAAAAAGTATTTGAATGAGTTACATTTACCAATGAAAAGTATTTACAAAATACGGTCAAAGTTGACTTAAAGGTTCAATTCAAAATAAGTGTTATGAAAAGAAAGTTTGAAAATCAAAAGCATAAGGCTTAGGCTTCTAATGTTTAAAAGAAATGTTAATGTTTGCACAAAAGTTTTGGCTTGGGTTAGAGTGGAGGGAAGAAGAAGAATGGCTAAAGTCCTAATCATACAAGAGATGAAGGATAAGAAACAAGACCACAAATGGAGTTCCTCTCTTGAGATCATATTGATAATCCAAGTAGCTCCTATCCTTTGGAATATGCAAGCAAAATAAGTGTAAGCTTCAAGCAATCAACATAATCAAACAAGCTCTTAGAAGATCCCCAATGTCTTGTATCTTTCACTTTGGATGAACATGGCAATGGTTCTTCAATTTGGCTCAAATAGGATTCCCTAGCACAAAAGCACACACATCAAAGAGTTCTATAAAGTAAATCAAGAATGGATAAGAGTGAGTTTAGAGAATTCGTCCTTCTAATCCATATTCCACATTAATGTCCTAGAAACTAATTCCATTTGTCCATTTTTGCATTTGGTCCACAACAATCAAAACAAAACACAAGCACAATAATATATACACAATTATGTGCTCAAGTGAGCAAAAGGAAAATTGCATTAACATAAACATGTGCTCAAATGAGCAAAGGAAAAAGCAAATGAATAGTATGTACAAGAATAGTAAATTGCATAAATATAAAGTGCAAGAATTAAATGTTAATGGTTAATGGTTAGTGTTAATAGTTAGTGTGCCATAAGGCAAATTTAGCGCTATGTTAAGCAATCATAATTGGACTTATGTAGAAGTCACAACTATATAAGGCCGGTCAATAATAATGTAGGCAACAACACAAGCTAGAGGTCTTGATTAGTGAATCAAACTCCTAAAACTTGCCATGCCAAAAAAGAAAATGAGAAATGATCTTGTATTGATTTAGGTTCTTTGCATGATTTAGGAAGCAACCTATCCTTAATGCAAAGCCATTCATTTTATCCATAATCAAGATGAAATAGATTTGAACAGGTGAAGATTAAACCTCCATGTATCAATGCTAACCACCAATCTTTAACTCATTGATCAAAAAGAAAAAAGAAGAAGAAGAAGATGAAGAATTAAAGTGCATTAATAGAAATGGAATGAGATAATCAACAAGCATTGACCAAAGATAGAGAAGATCAAGGTCAAACAATAGAAAACAGAAGCAAAATGAAGATTAGAAGTCAAGAAACAAATAAAATATTTTTGGCAATTTTTAATATTAAAATAAAACTTCAAATAAAATAATAAAGAAAGGTCAAACTTCAAACTCACTTCAAAATCAACTTTGAAAAGTCCAAGTGAATTATCCCAAGTTCAACAAGGTCAAACAAAGTTTGACAAAAAATTTCAGCACTTTTAAAATTCAGAAACTATTTGAAATCAATTAAAAATGCATAAAAATAACCTAATTGAAGTAAAATCTCAAATAAATCTCAAATCAATTAATAAATTGATGAGAATATTTTTCGTAGATCTATCATCATTCAAAGAGGTTGGAAACATATTTTTGTATTTTTTGAATATCAAAAACTATTTTAAATGAATTAAAAAAATAACCAGAAAAGAGAAAATTACTAAAAAATATCAAATGATAAAATAAAAAATATTAAAAATCATTTTTAGAAAGTAGAAATTAAAAGGAGAAGAATGAAATTGGTCCCATAATTTTTTGACCAATAATGAGAGAGATATGAATTTTTAAAATGAAAGGGAATTAAAATAATAAAATGAAAATAGAAAACAGAAAATAGAAATTGGAAAAAAACGTGAGCCGTCTGATGATGATTCATTAATTGACGTGGATCATCACACGGCTAAGAAGCGCGTGTTCACCATACACGCTGGTCAAACGTGACACACCAAGCCATTAAACAGGTCATAACATTGGACGCGTGTGATTGAATCTGGAAACATGAATGGACGGTTCTGATCACATATGGAGACCAGACGGTGGCCAGCGCCACCGTCTTCTCCGGCCAAGCTCCGGCCACATCAAAAATTGCAGAAATTAAAATGGCAACCAAAAGGCACGATCCAGGCATCAATCGAGAGCTGGGGTGATGTACATCACCCCTGTACCACTCAAATCCATTCTAGATCTCTATGTTGAGAGAAATCAGAAGTGGAAAATTTATGGTGTTCATATGAACTTCATGATTTTAAAAACTTAAAAGCACAACAATGATGCCTCTATGCAGAGGACTTCAGATCACACAACAACAATGAGAATTGAACACTATACAAGTAGATTCGAAGAAGATAACAATTGGTATGAACCTTTGATTTGCAAGGCTTTGAGTCACAATTCTTGGATGCAGTTGCTTACAGTTGACACTATAGATCAAGGAGATGAAGGTTTAGGAACTTTAAGATCTGAAAATTGATCAATGAAATCAAAACTCAGATCTAAAAAATTTGAAGAAAAATGGATTAGTTCCTTTATTGATGGCTGGGATTTCAGTTGAGCAGCACTTGGGGCGCCATTAGGTTGAAGAATTGAAGAGCATTGACCTTGTATTTATAGGAGAAGCAAGTTAAAATGCATGATCAAAATGCTTGCATGAATGGAAAGGGCCTCCATGCGTGGGCCTGTACAGGCGCATGGAGGGCCCAATTCCAACTGGAATTGAAAGCTGATGCATGGTGCAAGCAAAATGGACGTGCAAATTTAGTAGTAGTAGCTCATGCAAGGCAATTTGAATGATTTTCAAAAAATGCACTATTAGGTTCAAGCCTTCGAAAATGCCATGTAAAAAATAGGAACACCACCTTATGCGTAATGGTTGGAAAGGTTATTGCATAAGGATAAATTGTTATGTTGATCAAAACTCCATTTGGGCCTTGGAAATTGATGAAAGTTGGACATGAAGTGTAGGGTGCAAAACATGCATATGTGAGATTTTTCAAAATTCGCCAAAGTTCAAGCCCTTCTTTCTTAATGATGAAAGCTCCAACTGACAAAATATTAAACATGAAAGTTGTAGATATTTTCAAGGCACTCAATTTGTACCTAAATTTCTCATCATTTGGATTTTTTATGAAGACGTTATGGGCACTTGAAGTTGGACTTCTTCACATTTCAATGCATTTGGTCCAAAGTGACCTATAATGTTTTGCATTATAACATGTATTTATTTTGAGATTTTGAAATTTTGCTCAACATAACATTTGAAGTAGACATCTTAAGCTTTCCAACGCATTTGATCCCACCTCAAAATTATGAAAAATGAAGGAGTTATGTCCTTGGGAAGTTGACCCAAAATTAGGGTTTCAATCAAAATGACCTATAATGTTTTGAAATGGATGATGACCTTCCAAGCTTCAAATAAATTTTTGATGAACATGAAAGTTGTTCATATAGTTCTTAAGAACATTTCTTTTCTCTTGGGGTCATCTCCATTTGAAAAACACATAAAAAGTTAGGTCTCAGTGTATTTCAAAATAGTCAGATAAATTGACTGATCAACTTCTCAAGTCCAAACCTCATATCTTGATGAATTGATGATTGAGGGCACTCATATAAGTTAAAATATGCATGAAATGATGAATGAAAGAACTTCCCTTGATTGTATTTGACCATGGGTTGAGATTGCTTCATGAGCAAGGCATAGTTGATGGACAGATGAATTAGGGTTTCCTTGGGAAACAAGCCTCAAACCCTTTTGATTTGCTTTGATCAAAATGATGAATTGAGATACTTGGGAGGCATATTTCATGGATGAGAGCTTTGGGAACCATTGGCATGCTTGCTTTCATCTTCTATTGGCCATATCAATGCATATAGGATCTCTTAGAAGCTTTAGACCTTGTGACTGCTCAAGCTACGAACAAGAGATGTTAGTGACATACTTTTTGTGCTTTTGGTTAGTAAATAAAATGAGAAAAGCAATAATATAAAATTCAAGTATGTTTGGTGATATCAAACCAACTCTCAAGAGATCCCACCCCGAAGGTAAGGAACCAAGATGCTTATGATCCTTAAGGCAATGCCAATGCAATACTATGATGCCATGAGGGATCTTAGGGTCAAAATTGGGGTCTTACACGGTCCTCAAAAGACACCATTCCACTTTTTACTAGCTTTTGAACTTCATATTTGAGAGGGTAGAAGTTCTCAATGTCATGTCCGGGTGCTCCTTTATGAAAAGCACAACGGAGGTCAGGCTTGTACCACCATGGAAGCGGTTCAGGTATCTGCGACGGATTTCTCGGTTATAGCAGGTTCTTGAGAACCAATGATGGATAGAGTTCTGAATATGTCATAGGAATCAGGTCGAAAAAGACCTCCTAGCTCTCAAAATTTTGTTGTTGATGATTGTTGGTATTGTCGTTGTTGTAGTTGTTTGTGTTAGCTTCATTGTCTTTCTTCTTACCGAAACTGATTCCATATCTCTTGCTGGATGATACCTCCTCCTTTGATAACCGTCCTTCTCGGACAACTTCTTCTAGCCTTATCCCCATGTTTACCATTTCGGTAAAGTCACTAGGAGCACTGGAAATCATCCTCTCATAATAAAATGAGCTAAAGGTGTTCAGAAAAATCTTGGTCATCTCCTTTTCCTCTAAAGGAGGGTTGATCTGAGCAGCGAGCTCCCTCCACCTCTGAGCATACTCTTTGAACGTTTCCTTGTCCTTCTGAGATAGTGACCTAAACTGATCTCGGTCGGGAGCCATACCAATGTTGTACTTGTACTGCTTAACAAATGCTTCACCCAAATCGTTGAAAGTGCGGATGCTCGCACTATCCAACCCCATATACCATCTTAACACAGCGCCGGTCATACTGTCTTGGAAGTAATGGATTAACAGCTGATCATTGTTTGTTTGGGTAGACATCTTGCGGGCATACATCACCAAATGACTGAGCGGACATGTGTTCCCTTTGTATTTTTCAAAGTCAGGCACTTTGAACTTTACTGGAATCTTCGCATTCGGCACCATACATAATTCAACAACACTCTTCCCAAAAAGGTCCTTCCCTCTCAACGTTTTCAACTCCTTGCGTAGCTCAAGAAATTGATCTTTCGTTTCATCAATTTTATCATATACGTCCGGGCCCTTAGATGGCTAGGAATGATAAATGGTGTCTTTCACACGGGGCAAGGTATACAGTACAGGCGGTGGCAAAGACATGACCGGGCTAGATGCCGACATAGAAGAAAATGTAGGTGCAAAACCTTCAGCATGAAGTTTGGCGGCATTCCCCACGGGAATCCGGCAGGCATAGCAGGTGCGCAATGAGCGGCAGTTGTGGGAACAGTAGAGGTAGCCACCTCTAAAATGACAGTCCTCTGAAGGGGGGAGTTGCACGTGTTGGCATTCAGGCGGGCAATCTCCTCTTTCAGGTCTCTATTCTATTGCTCAAGATGTTCCATGATTCTGGAGTGATTGGCACGAGTATTGTACCGATGATTCAGATTGGCTGAAGCACAGAAGAAAGACCAATGAGACATTTGGCGAAAGAGAAACCTGCTTATGCAAATGATGCATGAAATGCAATGTTTGATTGTTTTTTTATTTTCAAGGAACTTACTATATTATTTGCAAATATATATATATATACAACAGTAATTGCAACAATTTGATATGACCAAAATATCTCTTTTATTTATATAATTGGAAGGATTACACTTAGTACAATTTCAGAAACTAAATGAAAAATACAAGAGAAAAGGAGACTAGTCATCCTAAGGACCCCTAACAACGTCAGAAGATCTGGCTGTAGGCGTGTACTTCCTTCAAATGCGTTGAATCTCGGTCTCAAAAGAAGCCTTCATCTGAGTCTTCCCGAGGACAAGCTGATCAACAATCTTCTTCCAAGCAATCGAAGGCTGAGGCATGCTAGAGGAAGATGAAACCTCCGGCTCTCTCTGTCTCTTTGTCACTCGGTCCTCAAGTATCTCAATAAGTGTGTCTTTGTCCTTAGACTCAAGCTGCAACTCCTCATGCTTTTTGCTCAAAGCATGGAAACTCTCTTCCCACATATCCTTCTCTCGCTTCATCTTGGCAAGCGCGTCTTCCAACTCCTGTACATCTTGGTTAGGGAGTTAATGGCTTAACCACAACCATAGACATAGGTCTTTCACAAGCATAGGGCAGCTTCAATTCCAAAGCTCTCTTCTTCACCCAAGTATGTAAGCTCCCAAAGCTACACAATTGCACGTACCAAGCTCGGATCTTCCTTTCCTATGCACATTATGCCAAGCATGCACAATCATCTACTTCAAATGTTGGGGATCTTTACCCTCTTGATAGAAAAGACCTTCTAAGAACATGTTATTAGGTTTGTCTCTCAAGGGGAACCCAAGTTGACGAAGAGCCAAAGCAGGTTTGTAGTTAATTCCTCCTTGTGTTCCAATGAGAGGAACATTAGAGAATTCACCACAACTATCAATAATCTCCAAACTGCTCAAAGAAGGATCATACCAAACTATATCATCATTAGTAAGAGACATAAGTCTCTGAGACCACCGTAGACATAGTTTGTTCTCCACAAAAGCAGGTGTCTCAGGCAAGTGCGAAATAAACCACTTGTATAGAAGAGGAATGCAACAAACAATCGTTCCACCACCCTTAGAATTCCTTAGATACAAAGATAAGTACATATCCCCTAATAGAGTAGGCACAGGATTCCCAATCAAGTAAATTTTATTGGCGTTAACATCAACAAAACCGTCAATGTTAGGGAACAAAGCCAACCCATAGATGAGAAACACAAAGATAGCTTCAAAAGCATCCATACTACCGGCTTGAGCAAAGGCAGTAGCTTCCTTGATGAGGAAATCAGTTAGCAATCCAAACAATCCTCCTTTCTTCACCTAATGAGCCTCTATCTCAGACTTCTTCAAATGAAGAGCTTCAGCTATAAGATGAGATCTGGGAATCTCTTCCAATCCACTAAATGGCACTTTGATAGAAATAGGTATTCCCAAGAGATGGGCATACTCCTCCTACATAGGCACAAGCTGATAATCCGGAAAAGTGAAGCAACGGTAGAGAGGATCATAGAACTGCACCAATACACTTAAAAGTCCTTCAACCACATCAGTAGACAAGATAGATAGAAGCTTCCCATGACGTTGGTTGAAGTCCAAGGGATCTAATACAAAAGATGCTAGCTTCCTTAAATCTTTCAAGTCGGGAAATCTGAAATTGTACTTCTTAGTGTTCCTTCGTCCATAATCCATGGTATGGAAATATTTGCAAATAATACCTCAGTTGCTTAAATATTTCGTGTGATGAATGTTATGATGCGCATGAATCCATGAATGCAACAATCATAAATAAGGGATCTAACACAAGGCAAACAAACAAAGGTCAAGGGATGAATCAAGTCACTGTCAACATCAATCATCCATTTTGGTGGATTATGGTTTTCACCTTATCAACACCCAAATTCCATTGATATTGACAAGACTTGATTGGATCAACCAAGAATCAAGGGTTTGTTGACGAGCATGGAGTCTGGGTAAGAACCATCCCAAAGGAGTGAACTAAGGATAAAACCTGTAGATCATGTTCTAAAAAGTTCCTAGAGTCTTAATTCCATCTATCCGATATTACAGGTTAAGATTGTAAGAACAAAGTTGGTTCTACAATATATCTCTACGATTTTGATGATAACAAAGGATGAAACAAAAAATAGCACCCTAACAAAAAAATTCTTAAGTGTGCAGTACTCTGATCAAATAATCAGATAGATGAATCATCAGATACAGAATCCAGCATTTAGATGCTACTCAGAGGAAACGCGTCCAGAAGATTTTGAATCTGATCAACGCAGGAACCAACAAAGCCAAAAAGAAGTCAGAAACTCTGTTAAAGAAGAATGAATCCAGACTCTAAGTTTGAAGAAATCAAGATTATAGATAAAACTCTGACTTTGTCAGATAGAAGCAACCTCTGAAGACGAACTCTGATTGACAAGACTCTGAATACGGATTCGCCAGCTCAAAATGCGTAAACATGAAGAAATATGTTTTTAGAAAGAAACTATTTCTAGAAGGAAATTATGACGCGCCCAAAACTGTTTTAGAAAGAAACAAGTAGAGTAATGACAATAATCATTCTTCAATGACCAAGACCTTGTCATCACCCAACGGTCCTCTCAAACTCCTATATAAAGGATGAAATGCCTCAGAAGGAAACACACTGGAGACACCCAAGAATACAAATCTCTCATTCATCCTCTTTTACTCTTTCACGAGCTGTTGCTCCTACGTAAAAATTATGTTCTTATATTTTTGTAATATTTGCTTATTGTTAGAAGCACTGTGCATTACAATCTTATCTAAAATACTTCCTCGAGTGACTCTGTGCAGTATGAATACTTGAGAGGGCTAACGGATTATTCTCTTAGATGGTTGTTTGTGTAATCTTTCAAGATTAGTGGATTAAGTCTTTTTTTCAAGGTGAAATCACCTTGACCGGGTGGACTGGAGTAGCTTTGAATTTCAAGCGAACCAGTATGAAATTTTGTGTCAAATTCTTTTTACTCTATGTGTGTCTAAGCGCTTAAAAAGTTTCATTTTCAAAAATAATTCAAACCCCCTTTCTTGTTTTTCTCTACCTTCAATTGGTATCAGAGCTACGACTCTGTTATTGATTTTCTAATCAAACACCTAACAGTGTAGAGAGAACCAGCGTGAGAAAAACACTATGGCCAACATGAATGAAAGAGATAGTTACAATGCTAAACTTCCAATCTTTGATGGATAAAAATTTGATTATTGGAAAGACAGGATTGAAAATTTCTTTCTAGGCTACGACGCTGATCTATGGGATATACTCGCAATTGGATACACACCACCTGTGACTGACGATGGTGTTGCCATTCCCAGAAGCACAATGACAGATGATAAGAAGCATGAATTCAAAAAAAAAACAAATCCAGAATGATACTACTAAATGCCATTTCCTACAATCAATATGAAAAGATCACCAACAGGGAAACAACTAAAGAAATACTTGACTCCCTGAGGATGACTCACGAAGGAAATTCTCAAGTCAAAGAAATAAAGGCTCTGGCTCTAATTCAGAAATATGAAGCCTTCAAAATGGAGGACGATGAAGCTGTAGAGGTAATGTTTTCTAGATTTCAAACTTTAATTGCAGGGCTCAAAGTTCTGGACAAGGGCTACACAACTGTAGATCATGTCAAAAAGATAGTCAGAAGTTTACCAAAGAAATGGAGACCCATGGTTACAGCTTTAAAGTTATCCAAAGATCTGAACAATATCAGCCTTGAGGAACTCGTCAGTTCACTCAGAAGCCACAAAATAGAACTTGAGGAAGATGAGCCTCAAAAGAAGATCAACTCTGTATCACTGAAGTCCAAATCTGAAAGAGACAAACCAGAAAGAAACAAAGCCTTCCAAGCTGAAGAGGAAAACAATGAAGTCTCTGAAAAGGAAGACTCTGACGATGAAGAAGAGTTATCCCTTTTGACCAGAAAAGTTAAACAACTCTAGAGAAAAAGGAATAATAACTTCAGAAGACTAAGACCCAAGGGAGATCACTCAGAATCAACTTCCAGAGGTATGACAAACAAAGAAATAACATGCTATGAATGCAAGGAAACAGGTCATTACAGAAACGAATGTCCCAAGCTGAAGAAAGAAAGCTCCAAAAGAGAGAGTTTCAAGAAAAGTTCATTCAGAACCAAAAAGGGACTGATGGCCACCTAGGACGACAGTGGATCTGATTCTTCCGAATCAGACTCTGAAGAACAGGAAAATGTTGCGCTCATGGCTACCACCTTGAGAAATGCATCAGATGGAGAATTTGATTCTGAAGAGGTATTTTCTGATCTTTCTCGCTCTGACCTTGTGTAGCGGTGTATTCGTCGCTATATGATCTATCGATTAAATCATAAGCTAAGAGATACATGAAAAATTTCGAGTCGCCACCGCACTTTTATTTATCCAAAGGATTGGCTAAAAAAACGAACAAAAGCCTAAGAAGTTTTACACGTAGAAAACTAATAAAAAGATCAGAGATTCTGGGTAAGGGGTAAATTACGCAATGGGAAGGTGTTAGGCACCCACTACGTCCTAGGTACTCCTAGGGAGCCCTTTTCACACTTGTTGTAAAAGATTATTATTTATTATGACAAAAATATTGTGCAAACATGATTGGGATGGTGAGAAAAGAATATACAATTTTATTATTAGTTATTGGGTTCGAACGGATGAACCCGTTGCCTACGTACCTTCCATCAAAGGTAAGGATCAGAACGCCGTAGTTCGGCTAAAAGATTTCCAAAAGTGGGTTAGGTTCAATTTTAAACACAAACCCTAGGTCTTACGTTATCCACGGGAGAAAACTCAACCTTATACAAACAACAACGTCCACCATGTGAGAACAGCTTCAACTGGCCAGAGAGGGGTTAACCCTATAATAGGCGAGGAAGACTTACAATTCAATCACTAAAGACAGAAGGTGAGATTAACATCAACCACTAAGATAAATCAAACCTATAGCTCATGTATGAAAAGATTAATGGACAAAGCCAAAACAAGTGAATGAGTGGAATTACTGATTATGATTATGAAAATGAGGTCAAGGTATGATTAGGATTAATTCAGGTAAGTATTATGAAATGGAGTTTGAAAAAGTCAAGGACTTGAGTCCAGGTTTTTAGTTAGAAAACATGAAGATGTTTGCACAACACTTATGTCAAGTTTGAAAGATAAAGTGTGAAAAGGTTCTAAGACGTAATGAATGATGAATGGATGAAGGATGGATAGTAAAACTTCTTAGAAGGTTCACTTCTTGAAATCATATAGCAGATGATTCAAGTGTGTCCTTTGGAATGGCAGTTAATAATAACAAACAGACAAAGCAAAGGCGGATATCGGATGCCAATCAATGGTCTTATACCAATCTCCTAAACAAAACGGGATATCAGAAGCCACTCAATGGTCTTGCACTAATCTCCACAGGCAAAGAAATAAAAGCGGATACCGGATACCAATAGATGGATTTACACCAGTCTCCTAAAACAGAACAGGATATCAGATGCCACTCAATGGACTTACACCGATCTCCTCAAAAGAAAAACAAAGATGAAATATGGAAGTTAACTGCCAATCTATCTGGACTTAGGTTAACTCCACAGTATGCTCACAGGAAATCCAATGCCACATCACGGGGGCTTACAATGGATCCTCACATACAAGAACAAAAGCAACAATATGATCACAGGAATGCAAATGCCAACTTACAGGGACTTATAATTGCAACCTCTCATACGGACAGATGAACAAACTATGATCACAGGAAAGCAGATGCCAACTTACAGGGACTTATAACTGCAACCTCACATACAGATTAAACAGATCAAATTATGATCACAGGATAACAGATGCCAACTTACAGGGACTTATAACTGTATCCTCACATACACACAGATAAACAGAAGATATGAGTGACCAATGAGGTCTTGCACTCTATCCTTCCATATCACAGGAGCAAATGCCAAAGCAATGGACTTACAATTGTCCTCAATGGGCAAACAACAATGATAGCATCACAAAACAAATGAGATGATCATGCACTAATTGGCAATTGATGATGATGATAAATGCATAGCATACAAGCAAACAAGTGCATATGAAGCAATCAATCAATCAATGAATAACAAACAGCACACTCTATAGCCAAACAATGGGGGGCTCACACAAGAGGGTTTGACTTTGACAGTCCACTGTAATGGGTAAAAGTTGCTCTTAACCTGGCCATTGAGGGGCTCAGGTGAAGCAGATGAAAAGGAGATGAGGAGTATGCCTCATTGCTTCTATCTCATATCAGAGAGAGCATCAAAGAAAGTGTGGGAGTTCAGAAAGTAGGAACTCTCTCCACATTATTGACTCGATTAGATCTTGGGTATTTATCTCATTGCTTCAACCAGGTACTGGGAGCAAAGAGAGGACACACTGAATAGTGGGGGATAGATTACTTATCCCTACCTTCCACCAATTGCCTTACTCGAAGGACTTTTCCTGCTTAGGACAAATATAAACAAACACAGGCATTGCCTCTTAAGGAGGGCTTCAGACAGTTTGCCCGGTCAAATAACAGACCGGGTCTCCAGACTACATGAAGAAGAAGTATTTATACCTCAAAGCAAATGCTATAAAGCAAAGCAAGCAATCAAGTTCAAAGAACTTAGGCAACTAAAGTACTTGTTTTGGAAGAAAAACGAGCTGCAGTGGTGTTTGGCTTCTTTGGCTCACAACAGAGGTCCCTTTAGTCTTGAAATGAAGGAAAATGAAGCTGTTTTAGATCCAGGAGGCGCGAGCTAACTTGTACCAACTTCTGCCATGAAAGAGCTTGCCAAATAACAATGAACTTTCTCTGCTTACAGTTGAGGGATAAGGTCCAAAATGGCTTCCAAAGATTGTCTAAAGAGTGAAGGAAGCAAGAGAGGCTTTAGGGTTTGGAGGGTTTTCTCAGAAATTTCTTTCTTGCCAAAATGCACAATGGGAGAATGATGTGTTTTTCTGTTTCGTGTGGCTGCTCTAGCTAGGGTTGGATGCAGAAAAATGCAGCTTAAATACCATCTGTTTTGTGTTGGTTTAAGACATGCTAAGCTGGCTTAGTGTGAAATGAAGTATTGGCCAATTGCTAATTATGTGTTCAAGTGAAATGGGAGGTACATTTGTGGTCGAGTTGGGCTTTAAACCAGCTGCATACAGACCATATGTTTGCTGTTTTTGTGGCAGCACATGAATTGCTGTACTTTGTTTCACTCTTTGAAAACAAATTGCAAAAATACCAAGCTGGTGCATAAGTGGAAATGGAGGTATGTTTGTCTGCGTGAGTGGGCTGCTACAGGCTGTACAGACTGTATGTTGGTGCTGTTTTTGGTTATACATGGAATGCTGCAGCATGTTGTACTGGTTTTGCCTTATGTACTTCTATTTGCACCCTTGGCCAATTTTGAATTTTTATCCAAAATGATGATGGAATGATGGTATGATGATGGTTTTAAGCTTTGAGCAAGTTTCAAATATGGTTTAAAACATTTCCCAATTGGCCAAAATGATGAAAAAGTCCATAAATCAAAAAGTCAAAGTTTGGTCAAACTTTGAATTTTAAAGGAATTGGTCCAAAAATGCCATTTTGATTGGCAAGGTTTTAGGTCATGAAATTTATATTTTTGGAAAGAGGATGAAAAATGTGGTGTGTAGGAAAAAACCCCACCAAATTTGGCCTTATGGTTTGAGAGATATGGCTTGTTGAAGTTCAAAAATTAGTGAGAATGATTTGATCATATCTTGACAACCACACATGGGATTTTGATGTTCTTGGACTTTTTGAAAATGGGAAGACAAGATCTTCAACTTTCATGTTGGGCAAAAATTCATTTGGAGCTTGTATCATGATGTAATTTTAAGATCAAGAAGTTTCCATTTTTGGCAGTTGAAATTACAGGTCCACTTTCTATTTCTGGAAAATTTTCTGATTGGCTTGATTTTCTTCCATGATGAGATTGAACATGATATATGAGACTTATACAAGCATGAATGAACTCCTTCAGATCAATTCTAACCATCAAATCTCTGATTAAAATCCACAGTTGACCAAGTTTGACTGTCTGTTGACTTTTCTAGGGTTTTGAATGATTGAACTTCTTCTGATGATTTCCAAACCCTAATTCCTTGAGACCTTGACTTCAAATGATGTCACAAGATGTATGAACCTTTGATTAATAATCATGATGCCCAAATTCTGCAAGAATGGCCATCATCCATTGCTTTGACTGATCAATGACTGACTTTGACCTAATTGCTGATGATTGCTTCCACTGCAAGCAACAAGGTTAGACAGACAATATTTTTGTACTTTTTGGTTAATAAACATATGAAAGCAGAGATATACAAATGCAAAGTATGCTTGGTGATCAAGAAACAAACCCACAAGGCAATCTATCCACTAAGAGGAAAGCAAAGGCATGCAATGATCCTTGAGGTTATGATATGAATGATATGGGCCATGAGGGATCTTAGGGCCCAAAATTGGGGTCTTACAGATGCCCCTATTTAAGGTCATTCTAGCCGGAGAAGTGAAGTTTAGAAATCTTCATCTCGACGCGGTAGAATGGACTTAAATAACAGTAATGAGACAAATTTTGGTCCCTAAGAGACCTCATGATGCAAATGTATGTATGCAAAAGACGCAAAAATTCTGTGGGGAATATGATTCACACAGAAGAAAAGACGATCCATCGGAGTAGTATACTCACCAGGAATAGAGACTCTAACAAGACTCTATGGGGATAATAAAAGAAAGGGAAAGGCGTGAACAAAACACGACTCCAAACTGGGGAAGATAAAACTGACATAACGTGAACAAAACACGACTCTGATTAGGGAAATAGAAAACAGACAGGAGGAACTCACTGGGGAGTGAAGGACTCACACTGGGGAAAGAATTCCAAATGGAAAATAAATCCATTGGAAAGACACGAGTTGACTCCTGGGGAGAAGCGACAGAAAACTTCACTGGGGAAGTAACAAAGAAAATGAGATGTTACCAGGCATACGGGTAACGAACTCAGGAAAAATCTGACTCCACAGGGGGACCGAGGTCATAATAGGGAGCAGAAAGGAGGGAACACCAAGGATACCGGTTACTGGGTATATAATAGGTGACCGACCAAAGCGTGAATTGGATTTCACTTCCAAAACACTCATCACCCTGAAGAGAGCGAAAAGCAAACTTGTTTATAGGATGGACATTCAATTCCACAAGGAAAATGAATCTTACTCTGAGGGGAAAACAATCAAAAGATCGACTCAAGAGTGAACGAGATATAATATCCATTACCGTCAGAACGTGGATAGAATACTCAGATGAGACATATTATTCATTACCGGCAGACCGTGAATAATACTCGAAAGGAAAATTATCCTGAACCGGTTACTGGGTTGTTTATAGGATAAAATCCGAAGACGTGAATTGGTTTTCACTTCCAAAACACTCATCATCCGAAAGGAGGGCTTGAAAAAGCAAATCGACTTACAGGATGGACATTCGAATCCACAACGGTAAAACGAATCTTACTCAATTGGGGACACAAACCCAAAGAGTGCATGAGATATGATATCCATTACCGGCAGACCGTGGATAAGATACTCGCATGAGATATATTATCTATTACCGTCAGAACGTAGATAATAAACTCGCATGGTAAGAAACACCAGAGATACCGGTTACTGGGCATATAATAGGTGATCTACCGAAAACGTGAATTGGTTTTCACTTCCAAGACACTCATCATCCAAAACACAAACTGGTTAAAGGATGGTTATTCGATTCTACAAAGAATACGAATCTTGCTCAGTTGGGGAAAATCAACAAAGGATTCCAACCAAAGAGCGCATGAGATATATTATTCATTACCGGCAGACCGTGAATAATACACTCGAAAGGAAAAGACACCAGAGATACCGGTTACTGGGTATATAATAGGTGACTAACCAAAAAGAGAGACAATCGATACCAAGCATACGGGTAAACGAAAGACAACTCAAAGGATAAATTGCAAGCATCCGGCAATTATCCAACAACAAAGAAATATTCGACTCCACAAAGGGAAATAACGAATCTTATTCGACTGGGGAAACACAAAAGGCTTCGACCGAAGAGTGCATGAGACATATTATTCATTACCGGCAGACCGTGAATAATATACTCGCATGGAAGATTATCCGCAACCGGTTACTGGGTTAACAAAGGATAAATCGACCGAACAGAAAGGCATCGGGATACCAAATTAGGTATATAATGATAACCAATCAAAAGGGGCAACAGACATTACCAACAAAAGGGTAAATGAAAGGCGAACTGCTGAGGATAAATTGCAAGCATCCGGCAATTATCGACAGAAGACTAGCTGGGGATACATTGATAAACAAACAATGATCCGGGGAACAAATCACTAGCATACGGTGAAAAGACCCACTGGGGATAAAATTGCTAGCATACGGCAGTTATCCACAAAAGACTTGCTAGGGATATAAGTGCTGATCTGAGCAACTTATACAAGCGAAAGGAAAATCATCATCAAAGACTAGATGAAGATAACCACAAAATTAGGGTTTACATCTACCGAATACGGGGTAGAAGACCAAAAACTCCGCGTGGGGATAGAACAAATCACAAATCCGTACGGGAAACCAAAATAGGGTTTATAACAAACCACAAACTGCGGAAAAGCAGAAACATAGGATTTACGACAACCGGGTATGAGGTAGAAAACCAAAAACTCTGGCTGGAGAATAAAAGGTGTATAACCACAAATTCTGTCAAGAAAGCCAGGAAAAGTAGGACTTAGAACTGCTAGTCTGTAGGCAGAGGCCCAAAAACATTCCACTGGGGAAAAACCCACTGGGAAGCACAAGATATCTGACAAATAGCCGATTCGGGAATGATCCGAAAAGACAGACTGAATAAAGACACGTCCTAATGAGGATATAACTCAAATAGGAAAATCCATCCCAATATATGTGTTGGGAGGATACGGAAGAAACCGTCATCCACGAGGATATATCTCAGTGGGGAACTGCAGAAGAAAAGACAACATTTTCTGCTTACGGGGCTGACTCTATATGGAGAGATTTATAACACCCAAATCTGCTTGGGGAGACCTGTAAAGAGATCTATATCACCATAGCAGGAGACACGACAAACAAAAGATATATGGCAAGAAATGCAACATGAATATCTGAATGTTTATGAATATGCATGAATATGCGTGATTTATGTTTGATGAATGCTGACAAAACAGACAATTCTAACACAAACAGGTTCAGGAACAAACATCCGGTATTATACTTCCAGGGGAAAAACCAGCTGGAGAGTCAATCTGCGGAGATCTACATGCTGTAAAGCAAAGATCTGCAAGCACTGCTGAAGAAGCAGAGAATCAGAGATATCAGTAAACAACCCAATCAGGGTACAGAAAGTCACAACGGGCAAAACAGCCACCAAGACATATCTGTAGGGGAACAAGAGAAATCTCAAAGTATATGCAGGGGATCCCAGTGTCAACTGAGAAACAAAAGGTGCATTGCATAAGCACGAACTGCTGTAGAAGCAAATCCACATAACTCCACTGGGGAACAACCCACTGAGGGAGAATGAAACATCCAGATAGAATCTAACTGCATAAGCAACTCTACTGGGGAAAACTGTCGGCTACTCTCTTGGGAACAAACCACTGAGGGAGGACAGATCAAACGAATATATTCTGTAATAAACCACTCCACTTGGGGAGAATATACAGCAAATTGATCTCAACAAGTAGATTCTGCAATATAAGCCACTCTACTGGGGATCACAAACAGTCAGGAAATCAATCCGTTCACTGGAGGCAAAAGCCATCATCCGACTATACGGGGATTGAAGGGAGTAATCAACAGGCGAAACTGCCACAACAAACATTCTGCAGACTAAGCTGAGGAAAAGATGATTGCAATACTGGGATATCAACCCAAACAACCACTGAGTAGGAAAATAAATCCTGCTCTGCTGAAGAGAAAAACTCTGATGGAGAGATAGCAACAATTCCACAGACGACTTCGCCGGGGAGAAGGTAAAGTACTGGGTATCAAACCACTGACTTACCGAGTCTTCAAAAAGACAACAATCGTGCTGAGGAAACAGACAATTCCTACTGGCACACTGCATGGGGAAAAGAGGTAACAACTCTTCTTGCAACCCTGGTGGGGATGTTAATAACAGCTCTACTCGTGACTCCGAGGGGAGTACCAATCAACAGCTACACTCATGACTATGCTGAGGAGACAAATAAAGTCTGGGGATATGACCCACTGGATAAAGTGACGGGGCACCAAGATGATAAAACATCAACCACCGAAACTTCATAAGAAAACGCCCATGCTGGGGAAAAACTGCTGCTGGAGAGAACGAAGTCTTCAACAACACTCTTGCAACTGTACTGGGGAACAGCCCCAACAACAACTCTGTTTGAGGAACAACCCCAACAAAGATCTGAAGAAAGAAGATACCACTAAACTAGGAATATGAACAAATGTATTACCTGTTGGGAATCGTGCCACCCTCGGGAGAGCACTGAGATATTCTTGAGTATCCTTTCAATCTTGTGAATGTTCACTTTGTTTAAAACAAAAATTTTGAAAAATTTGATTTTAAACAATGACATTTTATCAATTAAAAACATGCAAAACATTTGTTGAATTGAAAACAAATAAGAGTACAAATAATTGGATAAAAAGCTCAAATTGATTTGATGGAATGGTAGTCTGCAAATGGCAAGACTCCATAGATCTGTACAAATTTGAAATCAGTGATATATATTGGAAGAGGGCTACATTGAACATAATGATCCTTTCTCTACCAATTTGAATCTCGATGTATCCGAAGCTTCAGTTGACGACGAATCGAGAATCTTCTGACGAAATGACGACTGATGAACCAGAAAGTCTTGTCAGGATGCAGTTACTTGCCAAATCCCTAATTTTTGCCTAGATTGCCCCAGAGTGAGGTACTCAATCTAGCGGGATGCAAATATATTTATTTTCAAATCTCTAATTTTTGCCTGAATTACCCTTGCGGGTTCTCCACCGAGACGCTCATTTTTGCCTAAGCCGCCCTTTCGGGTTTTCAACTTAGCGAGCAATTCTGTTTTTTTTTTTTCACTTTTTTCATTTGCACATACTTTTTTTTTTTAGGCAAAGTATCTCTTAACTGCATCTGAATTCACAGGACGAGTGAAATCCTCCCCATCCATTGTTGTGAGCATCAAAGCTCCGCCTGAAAAGGCTCTCTTAACAACATATGGACCCTCGTAGTTTGGAGTCCACTTGCCCCTGGAATCGGGCGCGAAAGACAAAACTTTCTTGAGCACGAGGTCACCTTCTCGGAACACGCGAGGCTTGACCTTCTTGTCGAATGCTTTCTTCATTCTCTGTTGATATAACTGACCATGACACATGGCAGTTAAACGCTTCTCTTCAATCAGATTCAACTGGTCATAACGACTCTGAATCCATTCAGCATCAGTCAACTTGGCTTCCATCAAGACTCGCATTGATGGGATCTCCACCTCTACTGGGAGAACGGCTTCCATGCCATAAACAAGAGAGAAAGGGGTTGCCCCTGTTGAAGTGCGTACAGACGTACGATATCCATGCAAAGCAAATGGCAGCATCTCATGCCAATCTTTGTAGGTGACAGTCATCTTCTGGATAATCCTCTTGATATTTTTGTTAGCAGCTTCAACAGCCCCATTCATCTTAGGTCTGTAAGGAGAGGAATTATGGTGTGCAATCTTGAATTCAGCGCACAACTCATCCATCATCTTGTTGTTCAAGTTGGATCCATTATCAGTAATGATCCTCTCTGGCACACCATAACGGCAAATCAACTGGTTCTTGATAAACTTCACAACCACCTGCCTGGTTACGTTCGCGTACGAAGCGGCTTCAACCCATTTGGTGAAGTAATCAATGGCTACGAGAATAAACCGATGTCCATTGGACGCTTTCGGCTCAATCATACCGATCATGTCAATTCCCCACATAGAGAAAGGCCATGGTGACGAGATCACATTCAGAAGTGTCGGAGGAATATGAATCTTATCCGCATAAATTTGACACTTGTGACATTTCTTCACATACTTGCAACAGTCAGACTCCATTGTCAGCCAATAGTAGCCTGCTCTCAACATCTTCTTAGCCATGGCATGTCCATTGGAATGAGTACCAAATGAACCCTCATGGACCTCAGTCATCAATAGGTTTGCTTCGTGTCTATCTACGCATCTGAGCAAAACCATATCAAAATTCCTTTTATACAGCACTTCTCCACTGAGGTAGAAACTGCCTGACAACCTTCTCAAAGTTTTCCTATCTTTCACAGATGCCCCAGGCGGGTAGACCTGGTTCTGGAGGAAATTCTTGATATCAAAATACCAAGGCTTGTCATCTTTCACGTCTTCAATTGCAAATATGTGAGCTGGTCTATCCAAGCGCATCACAGTAATATTGGGGACATCATTCCACCATCTGACAACAATCATGGAAGCAAGTGTAGCAAGGGCATCTGCCATCCGATTATCCTCTCGAGGAATATGATAAAATTCAACTTCCGTGAAGAAAGTTGAAATTCTCCTTGCATAATCTCTGTACGGAATGAGACCTGGTTGATTTGTCTCCCATTCACCTTTGATCTGATTGACAACCAAAGCTGAATCACCATAGACATCAAGATACTTGATTCTCAAGTCAATGCATTCTTCAAGTCCCATAATACAGGCTTCATACTCCGCCATATTATTCGTGCATTTGAAAGTTAGCCTTGCTGTAAACGGAATGTGCGAACCCTGGGGATTAACAATTACTGCCCCAATTCCATTTCCATATTGATTAACAGCGCCATCAAACACCATCGTCCATCTGGAACCAGGTTCTGGACCTTCATCAAGTGTAGGCTCATCGCAATCTTTCATCTTCAAATACAGAATTTCCTCGTCAGGGAAGTCATACTGAACAGACTGATGATCTTCAATTGGCTGGTGCGCTAAATGGTCAGCCAAGATACTACCTTTGATAGCTTTCTGAGCTCGATACTCAATATCATACTCAGATAACAACATCTGCCAACGGGCAATTCTCCCAGTTAAAGCAGGCTTCTCGAAGATATACTTAATTGGATCCATTCTGGATATCAACCAAGTTGTATGATTAATCATGTACTGGCGCAAACGCTTAGCTGCCCAAGCTAAAGCACAGCACGTCTTCTCAAGCATAGAGTACCGAGACTCACAATCAGTAAACTTCTTACTGAGGTAGTAGATAGCAAACTCTTTCTTCCCTGATTCATCTTGTTGACCGAGTACACAACCCATCGAGTCTTCAAGAACTGTCAAGTACATAATCAGAGGTCTTCCTTCCACTGGCGGAGACAAAATCGGAGGTTCAGACAGATAATCTTTGATACTGTCGAAAGCTTTCTGGCAATCCTCGGTCCAATCATGAGACTGATCTTTCCGGAGGAGCTTGAATATCGGCGCACATGTGGCAGTCATGTGGGATATAAATCTGGAAATGTAGTTCAAGCGGCCAAGAAAACCTCGGACTTGCTTCTCAGTCTTGGGTGCATGCATCTCTTGTATTGCTTTGACCTTTGCAGGATCAACCTCAATACCTCTTTCACTTACCACAAAACCCAACAACTTGCCGGAACGGACTCCAAAAGTACATTTGTTCGGATTCAGACGAAGCTGGAATTTCCTCAAACGCTGAAAAAGCTTCAACAAATGCTCAATATGCTCAACTTCCGTTCGGGACTTAGCAATCATATCATCAACATAGACTTCTATCTCCTTGTGCATCATATCATGAAACAAGGTAGTCATAGCTCGTTGATACGTGGCTCCGGCGTTCTTCAAACCGAAGGGCATCACTCGATAACAGAATGTTCCCCAAGGTGTGATGAATGTTGTCTTCTCCATATCCTCTGGTGCCATCTTGATTTGATTATATCCGGAAAATCCGTCCATAAAGGAAAAGACTTTGAATTTAGCTGTATTGTCTACCAACATGTCAATGTGTGGTAGAGGAAAATCATCTTTTGGGCTAGCTTTATTCAAATCTCTGTAATCAACGCACATACGGACTTTTCCGTCCTTCTTAGGAACAGGCACAATGTTGGCCACCCATAGAGGATATGTCGAAGTCACCAGAAACCCCGCATCAATTTGCTTCTGAACTTCCTCTTTGATCTTCACTGCCATATCTGGATGAGTTCTTCTGAGCTTCTGCTTCACAGGCACGCACTCAGGCTTCAAAGGCAGGAAATGTTGCACAATATCTGTATCTAAACCCGGCATGTCTTCATAGGACCAAGCAAAGATATCTGAATATTCTCGTAGCAAGCTGATCAAATCTTCCTTAACAGACCCTTCAAGAAGTGCCCCAATCTTCACCAGGCGCTCACAATCTTCAGATCCCAAGTTGACTGTTTCCAAGTCTTCGAGATGCGGCTGAATGATCTTCTCTTCATGTTCAAGGAGACGGGTGATCTCATCAGGAATCTCTTCAACGTCATCTTCTTCTGCCTCAAATACAGGGAATTCAAAATTGGGAGATGGCATTGGATCATTATGTTCAATGGGTTTTCGGATCAACTCTGATCTATGGACAACTGTAGGAACATCCACAGCGACCCAATTGTGGCAGACACCACCAGGAATAACAAAATTGTTCAAATCTTCTGCATCTTCTTCTTCAATGATAGCAACAGCTTCCTCTTCTGCAGGCTGATCAGCATGGATGAATCCTCCACTGGTGAACAGACCTTGCTCGTTGAATGCCCCAGAACCAAAGCCAATGCCAGCCCGGGATCGATTATCTTCAAGTTCAAGCACTTTCCCTAATCCAGCAACTGCACCACATTCAATGGCCAGCTTCGCATCACGGTAGGAAGTGAATGAAGGAGACTTCTTCTCGATTGGTTTATCAATAGATAAAGCTTGGAACTGAGTTCCAACTTCATCCTCTGCATCAATGTACGAGAAAGAAGATAGATTACTGACCAGGAGAGCCTTTTCTCCCCCTACTACAACCAATTTCTTGTTTTTCACAAACTTCAACTTTTGGTGTAGAGTGGATGTCACGGCGCCAGCCTCGTGAATCCATGGTCTGCCCAAGAGACAGCTGTATGATGGGTGAATATCCATTACTTGGAAAGTGATCTGGAAATCACTTGGTCCTATCTTGATTGGGAGGTCAACTTCCCCAATCACGGTCTTGCGCGACCCATCAAAAGCTTTTACAACAACCCCACTCTGCCTCATAGGAGGACCTTGATACGACAATCGAGAGAGTGTGGATTTTGGCAATACATTCAAGGACGATCCAGTGTCCACCAATACATTGGACATTGCATCAGATTTGCAATTCATGGATATGTGTAAAGCCATGTTGTGGTCTCTTCCCTCCTCAGGGAGATCAGCGTCACAAAAGCTTAGAGTGTTGCAAGCGGTAATGTTTGCAACGATGCTATCAAATTGTTCCAAGGTGACGTCGTGATCAACGTATGCCAGGTCCAAGACTTTCTGCAGAGACTCCCTATGAGGCTCTGAATTCAGCAACAAAGAAAGAATGGAAATCTTGGAAGGCGTGTGTAGAAGTTGGTCTACAATATTGTACTCACTCTTTCTGATGAGCCTCAGCATCTCATCAGATTCTTCATCAACAATGCCACTCGGGCCATCTGAAGAAACAGGAGTCTTTTGTACAGACGAGGAGGGTTTGGCAACATCAAGTGCCGGATTCTGAACATTCACAGCAGTCCCCACAGGACGCTCAACAGATTCAGAAGCAACAGCCTTAGCAGGCGCAGAAAAGACACGACCACTGCGGGTCAATCCACTAACATCAGCGATCGTGGTCACGGAAGTGGAAGGCAAAGGTACTTCAACCCCATCCTGGACAGCAACAGGATTGTACCGGAATGGTACAGCTCGATCAGATGAATAAGGCACAGGGCCTGCCGGTTTGATAATCAAAGAAGGTGAAGCCTTAGGCTTGTTGCTATTGTAGCGAATAACAACGGGCTCTGGAAGCTTGAACACCGGGGAGATAACACTCACCTCGGGCTCAACAACATCAACATTGCGATTCTGGAGAATCTCAATGGTACCTTCATTCAACAGCGTTTGCAGTTCTCGGCGAACCTGATCGCAACCCAAGCGATTAACAGAACAGACACGGCACTGGTCATGGTTATGCTCCAAATAACTGTGCTGACACAGCATCTTATGTAAATCAACCAACGATTGCCGGATATGACTGATGTACTTAACCTTGTACTTCCCAAGGTCTTCCTGGATCATATTCACGGATTTCCCATGCGAAGGCAATGGGTTCCTGGTGACATTAGGGTTAGAGTCTTCAAAACTCAGAATTCCGCTTCTCATGAGGTCTTGAACCTTATTCTTCAGCGGGAAACAATTCTCTACATTATGGCCCGGAGCACCGGAATGGTAGGCACAATGCTGGTCTGGTTTGTACCACCATTGCGGATTGGCAGGAATTGCAGGAGGATCCCTGGGTGAAACCAACTTCCTCTCCAACAAGGAGGGATAAAGCTCTGTATATGTCATTGGAATCGGGTCAAAGCTGACCTTCTTCCTATCATAGTTCACATTCGCTTGGTTGGTTGTACTTCCACGAGGCTGGTAAGCCTGTTGCTGTGGACGCTGCTGTTGCTGTTGATATTGTGGTTGTGGATATTGCTGCTGATGCTGATATTGCTGAGCGTTATCCTTGAATACAGGAGCCACACTAGCCACCTGATGCTGATGTCTGGCACGATGTGCAGGCTTCCTCTGAACAGAGGGTCTTCGATGCTTGGGCTGAGACTGCACAGCATGCGCTTCGCCTTCTTTCCTCTTAAACGCTCCATAACGCTTAGAGGAAGAGCTATCATCTTTAGACAACCGTCCTTCACGGACGCCTTCTTCAAGACGCATCCCCATATTCACCATCTCGGTGAAATCAGAGGGAGCGCTGGCCACCATTCTCTCATAATAGAATGACCCAAGAGTCTTCAGAAAGATCTTGGTCATCTCTTTCTCTTCTAATGGTGGAGTGATCTGAGCTGCCAGCTCACGCCATCTCTGGGCGTACTCCTTGAACGTCTCTTTGTCCTTTTGTGACATAGACCTGAGTTGATCTCTGTCAGGCGCCATGTCAACGTTGTATTTATATTGCTTGACGAAAGCTTCGCCAAGGTCATTGAAAGAGCGGATGTTGGCACTGTCCAGACTCATGTACCAACGGAGAGCAGCACCAGACAAACTGTCTTGGAAGTAGTGGATCAAGAGTTGATCGTTGTCGGTCTGCGTGGACATCTTTCTGGCATACATAACCAAGTGTGCCAAAGGACAAGTGTTCCCTTTATACTTCTCAAAGTCTGGGACCTTGAATTTGACTGGTATTTTCACACCGGGAACTAGACAAAGTTCGGCTGCTGACTTGCCGAAGAGATCTTTGCCTCTAAGAGTTCTCAATTCCTTTCTCAGCTCGAGGAATTGATCGTTCATTGCATCCATTTTTTCATGTACATCTGAGCCCTCAGACGCTTCAGAGTGATAAATGGTGTCGTCTACCCTCGGCATGGTATGCACGACAGGAGGTACTGGTATAGGGACCGGGCTAGATGCCGGCATTTGAGCGAATGTAGGAGCTGGCCGATCAGGCATGAAGCCAGGAGGCATCCCCCAAGGAAAACCGGGAGGCATGGCATTTGGCTGCTGGGCACTAACAGGCACCGATGAAGTAGCTATCTCAGAAATAACAGTCCGCTGAACCGGAGTTGCTGGCTGTTGAGGAGCAGGCTGATTCTGGGCGGCCAGAAGTTGTTCCATCAATGCGCCAAGTCTGGCGACTTCATCCCTCAAGCTCTGGTTCTCTTGTTCCAACTGCTCCATAATCCTTGCAGAGTTGACCCTTGTATAATACCGGTGAGTCAGCTTGTCTTCAAAATAAATGAAGAACAGGAGTTAGAACCGGAAGACCAGAAAAAGATGGGTACCTGTTTATGCAAGAATGATGCATGAAATGCTTGTGCAAATGTTTTGATTTTCAAGGAATCCTTAGGGTACATTTGCAATATTTCGAATATTTAAACATTTTGATTGCTCATGGAAAATATTTTCATTCAAAATATTAGGTCAAAGAAGTACAGCATTCTTTTAATCTATTACAAAGAGAAAAGGTAAATGACATCCTATGGATCCCTATTAGCTCGGGATGCTGGAAGACGAGAAGTGTACAACTTCTTGATCTCTCTCTCATAGGCGGCCTCCATATCAGCTTTCTCCTTTGCAAGTTGATCATACTTCCTTTTCCAGAACTTGGATGACTGAGGAAGCAGAGAAGTCCAAGTGTCGTTCGGATCATCGATCACTCGGTGCTCGAGAAATTCAATCATATCATCTTTCTCCTTGAGCTGCTGCAGCAATTCCTCTCTCTCGCGGATCCAGGCACGCGAAAGGTCTTCTTCTCTCAACTCCTCTACACGTTGGGTAGGGAGGGTTGAAGGCCCAGCCACATCCAACAGTGTAGGTCTTGGATGATCATATGGCATCAGGTAGGTAGCAGCCCTCTGTCTGACCCAAGAGGTATATGGCTCCAAAGCAATGCAGTTCTTTGGACCCAATTCATTCCTACTCTTTATGCGAATATTGCGCCAAGCGCGGACAAATCTGGCTTTCAGGCCTTGGGGATCTTTACCCTCCTGAAAGAACACACCTTCTAACAGAATGTTATGGGGTTTATCCTTTAGGGGGAACCCAAGCTGACGACGTGCAAGCGTAGGATTGTAGGTAATCCCACCACATGTACCAAGAAGAGGCACATTAGGGAATTCACCACAAGAATTGATGATCTGAACGGTATCATACACGCGATCATACCAGGTGATATCATCATTGGTGAGAGACATGAGTCTCTGAGACCACCGTAGACATCCCTTGTTCTCCTTGAAAGCAACTGTCTGCGGCAAGTGCGAAATAAACCACTTGTACAGCAGGGGTAAACAGCAGACAATGACTCCTCCATTCTTCATATTCCTCAAATGCATGGAGACATATGCATCACCCAACAAGGTCGGAACTGGATTAAGGACTGAAAAGATCCTAATGGCGTTCATGTCGACGAACTTGTCAAAGTTGGGAAACAGCACCAATCCATAGATAAGCAATACGAATAGAGCCTCAAAGGCATCCTCACTCATGGCCTTCCCATAAAAGGTAGCTTGGGCAATGAGGAACTCGGAGGGAAAACCCTGAATTCCGCCTTTGGTAGTCAGATTAGCTCTAATCAGATCTTCATCTATGTGCAACAGACTGGAAATCTCTCGAGCAGATGGAGTACTCTCTAAGCCACTGAACGGCACTTGATCCAAAATCGGAATCCCAATAAGGTGAGAGTATTCTTCCAAAGTCGGCAACAACTGGAAGTCCGGAAATAAGAAGCAATGATAGAGCGGATCATAAAACTGAGCAAGAGTGCTCATCAATCCCTCATCCACCTGAGTAGTCAGCAACGGCAGAAGCTTCCCATATCGAGCTTTGAAACCCAAGGGATCTAATACATACGATGTCAGATTCCTTAACTCTTTTACATCGGGCTGCTTGAAGCTGTACTTCTTTGTATGCCTTTTCGGTCTTTCCATGTCTGAAAATTTTGCAAATAAACCCTTTAAGTTCCTTGAAAATTTTCTCTTTTGATGACATGAATGCGGATGAATGCGTGAATGCATGGATGCAACAAACACACTCAAGGATCAAGCAAAGCACACCAAACAAAGGTCGTGGGAAAGCTCTATGTATCCCTAATATCAATCATCCATTTTGGTGGATTTAGGTTTTCACCCTATCGACACCCAAGTTCCATTGATATTAACGGTACATGAACCGGTTCAGACATTCTTAATATCAACCAGCCGCTTTGATGGATTTTAGGTTTTACACCTGATCCGGGATCCATTGATATTAACAATGTTTGAACGACTCAACCACGAATCACGGGTTTGTTGAGAGTCACGAGCATGGAGTCTCGGTTAAGAACCACCCAACGGGAGTGTATTAGGGTTTAAACCTGCCAGACATGTTCTATCAGAGGTTCCCATAATCATCGTTCCATCTTTCGAATATTATCGGAGGAACGAATACTCGTATTCCAAGAATATTCTCAAGAGAAACTCTTATGAGTGTAGTATCGCGTAACAATCGTATCAGAACTGACATCTGAACGACCTCCGCACTACGGTCCTAAAAATAGGCCAAGATGGGTTTGGTAAACTAAGGTCCTTGGCTTCTGCGGAACATGATTGAAAGAATAATGCCTAACCACAAATAACTTGTGTGACATTATTAGTTCAACATGACCTCCACCAAGCGAATGGGCTCGCAAGTCAACTGGCTAAGGACTACTCCACACCAGTCGACAAGACTATGCCATTCTCCTATCCTAGAGAGCACTCGAGTTCGGGTATAGAACTCATCTCACAGATCACCAAAGCAAACAGCAAATGTATATCAAGCAATTCACACATTACAATCAATACAGTGATCCCAAATTGTACAAAAATATGTCAAATAAACAATAATAATATAGCACAACAAGGGTGAAAAGTAGGCACTACAACCAGAGCATTTATTTCTCCCCAGCAGAGTCGCCACTTTTCTGTAGCGGTGTATTCGTCGCTATATGATCTATCGATTAAATCATAAGCTAAGAGATACATGAAAAATTTCGAGTCGCCACCGCACTTTTATTTATCCAAAGGATTGGCTAAAAAAACGAACAAAAGCCTAAGAAGTTTTACACGTAGAAAACTAATAAAAAGATCAGAGATTCTGGGTAAGGGGTAAATTACGCAATGGGAAGGTGTTAGGCACCCACTACGTCCTAGGTACTCCTAGGGAGCCCTTTTCACACTTGTTGTAAAAGATTATTATTTATTATGACAAAAATATTGTGCAAACATGATTGGGATGGTGAGAAAAGAATATACAATTTTATTATTAGTTATTGGGTTCGAACGGATGAACCCGTTGCCTACGTACCTTCCATCAAAGGTAAGGATCAGAACGCCGTAGTTCGGCTAAAAGATTTCCAAAAGTGGGTTAGGTTCAATTTTAAACACAAACCCTAGGTCTTACGTTATCCACGGGAGAAAACTCAACCTTATACAAACAACAACGTCCACCATGTGAGAACAGCTTCAACTGGCCAGAGAGGGGTTAACCCTATAATAGGCGAGGAAGACTTACAATTCAATCACTAAAGACAGAAGGTGAGATTAACATCAACCACTAAGATAAATCAAACCTATAGCTCATGTATGAAAAGATTAATGGACAAAGCCAAAACAAGTGAATGAGTGGAATTACTGATTATGATTATGAAAATGAGGTCAAGGTATGATTAGGATTAATTCAGGTAAGTATTATGAAATGGAGTTTGAAAAAGTCAAGGACTTGAGTCCAGGTTTTTAGTTAGAAAACATGAAGATGTTTGCACAACACTTATGTCAAGTTTGAAAGATAAAGTGTGAAAAGGTTCTAAGACGTAATGAATGATGAATGGATGAAGGATGGATAGTAAAACTTCTTAGAAGGTTCACTTCTTGAAATCATATAGCAGATGATTCAAGTGTGTCCTTTGGAATGGCAGTTAATAATAACAAACAGACAAAGCAAAGGCGGATATCGGATGCCAATCAATGGTCTTATACCAATCTCCTAAACAAAACGGGATATCAGAAGCCACTCAATGGTCTTGCACTAATCTCCACAGGCAAAGAAATAAAAGCGGATACCGGATACCAATAGATGGATTTACACCAGTCTCCTAAAACAGAACAGGATATCAGATGCCACTCAATGGACTTACACCGATCTCCTCAAAAGAAAAACAAAGATGAAATATGGAAGTTAACTGCCAATCTATCTGGACTTAGGTTAACTCCACAGTATGCTCACAGGAAATCCAATGCCACATCACGGGGGCTTACAATGGATCCTCACATACAAGAACAAAAGCAACAATATGATCACAGGAATGCAAATGCCAACTTACAGGGACTTATAATTGCAACCTCTCATACGGACAGATGAACAAACTATGATCACAGGAAAGCAGATGCCAACTTACAGGGACTTATAACTGCAACCTCACATACAGATTAAACAGATCAAATTATGATCACAGGATAACAGATGCCAACTTACAGGGACTTATAACTGTATCCTCACATACACACAGATAAACAGAAGATATGAGTGACCAATGAGGTCTTGCACTCTATCCTTCCATATCACAGGAGCAAATGCCAAAGCAATGGACTTACAATTGTCCTCAATGGGCAAACAACAATGATAGCATCACAAAACAAATGAGATGATCATGCACTAATTGGCAATTGATGATGATGATAAATGCATAGCATACAAGCAAACAAGTGCATATGAAGCAATCAATCAATCAATGAATAACAAACAGCACACTCTATAGCCAAACAATGGGGGGCTCACACAAGAGGGTTTGACTTTGACAGTCCACTGTAATGGGTAAAAGTTGCTCTTAACCTGGCCATTGAGGGGCTCAGGTGAAGCAGATGAAAAGGAGATGAGGAGTATGCCTCATTGCTTCTATCTCATATCAGAGAGAGCATCAAAGAAAGTGTGGGAGTTCAGAAAGTAGGAACTCTCTCCACATTATTGACTCGATTAGATCTTGGGTATTTATCTCATTGCTTCAACCAGGTACTGGGAGCAAAGAGAGGACACACTGAATAGTGGGGGATAGATTACTTATCCCTACCTTCCACCAATTGCCTTACTCGAAGGACTTTTCCTGCTTAGGACAAATATAAACAAACACAGGCATTGCCTCTTAAGGAGGGCTTCAGACAGTTTGCCCGGTCAAATAACAGACCGGGTCTCCAGACTACATGAAGAAGAAGTATTTATACCTCAAAGCAAATGCTATAAAGCAAAGCAAGCAATCAAGTTCAAAGAACTTAGGCAACTAAAGTACTTGTTTTGGAAGAAAAACGAGCTGCAGTGGTGTTTGGCTTCTTTGGCTCACAACAGAGGTCCCTTTAGTCTTGAAATGAAGGAAAATGAAGCTGTTTTAGATCCAGGAGGCGCGAGCTAACTTGTACCAACTTCTGCCATGAAAGAGCTTGCCAAATAACAATGAACTTTCTCTGCTTACAGTTGAGGGATAAGGTCCAAAATGGCTTCCAAAGATTGTCTAAAGAGTGAAGGAAGCAAGAGAGGCTTTAGGGTTTGGAGGGTTTTCTCAGAAATTTCTTTCTTGCCAAAATGCACAATGGGAGAATGATGTGTTTTTCTGTTTCGTGTGGCTGCTCTAGCTAGGGTTGGATGCAGAAAAATGCAGCTTAAATACCATCTGTTTTGTGTTGGTTTAAGACATGCTAAGCTGGCTTAGTGTGAAATGAAGTATTGGCCAATTGCTAATTATGTGTTCAAGTGAAATGGGAGGTACATTTGTGGTCGAGTTGGGCTTTAAACCAGCTGCATACAGACCATATGTTTGCTGTTTTTGTGGCAGCACATGAATTGCTGTACTTTGTTTCACTCTTTGAAAACAAATTGCAAAAATACCAAGCTGGTGCATAAGTGGAAATGGAGGTATGTTTGTCTGCGTGAGTGGGCTGCTACAGGCTGTACAGACTGTATGTTGGTGCTGTTTTTGGTTATACATGGAATGCTGCAGCATGTTGTACTGGTTTTGCCTTATGTACTTCTATTTGCACCCTTGGCCAATTTTGAATTTTTATCCAAAATGATGATGGAATGATGGTATGATGATGGTTTTAAGCTTTGAGCAAGTTTCAAATATGGTTTAAAACATTTCCCAATTGGCCAAAATGATGAAAAAGTCCATAAATCAAAAAGTCAAAGTTTGGTCAAACTTTGAATTTTAAAGGAATTGGTCCAAAAATGCCATTTTGATTGGCAAGGTTTTAGGTCATGAAATTTATATTTTTGGAAAGAGGATGAAAAATGTGGTGTGTAGGAAAAAACCCCACCAAATTTGGCCTTATGGTTTGAGAGATATGGCTTGTTGAAGTTCAAAAATTAGTGAGAATGATTTGATCATATCTTGACAACCACACATGGGATTTTGATGTTCTTGGACTTTTTGAAAATGGGAAGACAAGATCTTCAACTTTCATGTTGGGCAAAAATTCATTTGGAGCTTGTATCATGATGTAATTTTAAGATCAAGAAGTTTCCATTTTTGGCAGTTGAAATTACAGGTCCACTTTCTATTTCTGGAAAATTTTCTGATTGGCTTGATTTTCTTCCATGATGAGATTGAACATGATATATGAGACTTATACAAGCATGAATGAACTCCTTCAGATCAATTCTAACCATCAAATCTCTGATTAAAATCCACAGTTGACCAAGTTTGACTGTCTGTTGACTTTTCTAGGGTTTTGAATGATTGAACTTCTTCTGATGATTTCCAAACCCTAATTCCTTGAGACCTTGACTTCAAATGATGTCACAAGATGTATGAACCTTTGATTAATAATCATGATGCCCAAATTCTGCAAGAATGGCCATCATCCATTGCTTTGACTGATCAATGACTGACTTTGACCTAATTGCTGATGATTGCTTCCACTGCAAGCAACAAGGTTAGACAGACAATATTTTTGTACTTTTTGGTTAATAAACATATGAAAGCAGAGATATACAAATGCAAAGTATGCTTGGTGATCAAGAAACAAACCCACAAGGCAATCTATCCACTAAGAGGAAAGCAAAGGCATGCAATGATCCTTGAGGTTATGATATGAATGATATGGGCCATGAGGGATCTTAGGGCCCAAAATTGGGGTCTTACACCTTGAATCATGCCTTTCTGAAACTCTAAACTCATATCATAAACTCAAACAAAAATTTAAGACTTTAAAAGGAGTTCTTGAAAGAACCATCGAAGAATGTGATAAGCTTGAGATAACTGCTTCAGAACTAAAAGATGAAAATCAAAATTTGATAAAAGAAAGAGACTCCACAAATACACAATGTCTAAAACTTGAAGAAGCACTATCTCAAGCCCCACAAACTTCTAGAACAATGATATATGATTATGAAAAATCTTTTCAAAAATTTCTGAAAAATGGGATAGAGAGGAGCAGAATGGCATCCATGATTTATGGAGTTAGTCAGAATAATAAAAGAGGAATATGGTATGTCCCTAGTGAAGATAAATCTTTTACATATGACAAACCTAAATCACCTTTTTGTTATCACTACACACATACACAAGCACAACGTTTTGATAATGCTAGAAAACCCAAAGTTCTAAGAAATTCTGGGAAAACTAATCACAAAGGACCCAAAAGATTCTGGGTACCAAAGGATAAGATTGTTTATGTTGCAGATATCTTATGCAGCAGAGTTAAGACACCAATCATGGTACTTGGACTCTGGATGCTCGCGACACATGACGGGAAGAAAGTATATGTTCCAAAGCCTGAACCTTAAAGATGTCGGCTTCGTAGGTTTTGGAGGAAATCAGAAAGGAAGAATCAGAGGCTCTGGAACTATTGGTAATGGAACTCTTCCCTCTATATCTGATGTTCTCTATGTAGAAGGATTAATGCATAACCTGTTATCAATAAGTCAATTAAGTGATAACGATTATGATGTAATCTTCAATCAAAAAATATGTAAAGCAATTAATCAGAATAATGGAACAGTCCTATTCACTGGCAAGAGGAAAAACAATATTTACAAGATCACTCTTTCAGACCTAAAAGAACAAAATGTTAAATGCCTAATGTCTGTTCATGAAGAGCAATGGGTATGGCATAGACGCTCGGGCCACATTATAATGAGAAAACTCTCTCAGCTAAATAAACTCGAGTTAGTTAGAGGCCTACCTAAACTGAAGTATTCATCGGAAGCTCTATGTGAGGCATGTCAGAAAGGTAAATTTTCAAAAACTTCTTTCAAAAAGAAAAATATTGTTTCTACCTCTAAGCCTCTGGAACTTCTTCACATTGACCTGTTTGGGCCTGTTAAGACAACGTCAGTCAATGGAAAGAAGTATGGCTTAGTTATTGTTGATGATTTTAGTCGTTGGACATGGGAAAAATTCCTAAAGCACAAGAGTGAGTCTCATTCTGTATTCACTAGCTTCTGTTCCAAAGTGCAAAATGAATTTGACTCTAAAATCATCAGAGTCAGAAGTGATCATGGTGGCGAATTTGAGAATAAATTTTTTGAGGAACTATTTCATTCTAATGGAATATCCCATGATTTCTCTTGTCCTAGAACTCCACAACAAAATGGATTTGTAGAGAGGAAGAATAGGACACTCCAAGAGATGGCCAGAACCATGATCAATGAAACAAATGTGGCTAAGCACTTTTGGGCTGAAGCAGTAAATAGAGTGTGTTATATTCATAATAGAATCTCTATAAGACCTATTCTGGAGAATACTCCCTATGAACTGTGTAAGGGAATAAAACCTAACATATTATTTCCATCCTTTTGGATGCTCTTGTTTCATTCTCAATACTAAAGAACATCTAAACAAGTTTGATTTAAAAGTGAAAAAAGGTATTATGTTAGGATACTCAGAACGCACTAAAGGCTACAGAGTATACAACACAGAAACCAAAATTGTGGAAGAATCAGTACATGTCATATTTGATGATAAGCTTAACCCTAAAAAGTCAAAGCTAGTTGAGAAACTTGCAGATTTGGAAATCACTCTAGCAGGTTCTAACGAAAAGACTAAAGCACCAGAAGTATCTGATAAACAAAGTCCAGATGCAATTGAAGCCTCAACCATTCAGAAAAGATCAAGAAGTCGCCCCAACATCTCTGAAGATTTGATTTTGGGAAACAAGGATGAACCTGTCAGAACTAGGTCAACATTCAAAGTATCTGAAGAAACTTCTCTAGGACTAGTATCTCTGATTGAGCCTACTTCCTGTGATGAGGCACTTCAAGACAAAGACTGGGTTCTATCTATGAAAGAAGAGCTAGATCAATTATCAAAGAATGACGTTTGGGATCTTGTTCCAAAGCCTAAAGGAACTCACATTATGGGAACCAGATGGGTGTTCAGAAACAAACTGAATGAAAAGGTAGAAGTAGTCAGAAACAAAGCACGACTGGTGGCACAGGGGTACAGTCAACAAGAAGGCATTGACTACAACGAAACCTTTTCCCCAGTCGCCAGGTTAGAATCTATTCGCTTACTTGTTTCATTTGCTGTAATCATTCTCCTCCAAACGTGCTAAATTGGTTAACGTGCCGCATTTAATGTTTTAACAGTTAAACTCTCCTAATGTTGTCATTTTGCATGCATCTTTATGGGTATATAATCTCTTTACACACTACAATTTCACATTTTACACTATCGAATACACTAAATCCTCTCTCTCTCAGTTCTTCATCTTCGTCAAGATTTCTGCAGTTCTTCATCAAGTTCTTCATTCAACCTTCATCATCAACATTGTTCTTCATGGATGCTCAACAATAATCCGTCTACAACTTCTCTCAACAAATGAACTCAACGTAACAAACACCCATTTCTACTAAACAAACAACAGCAACCACCAACGTCATCTCAACCCCCATCTATAGGGAACCCCATATCCTCGATCGTGAACCCCACATCAACCTAGCAACACCGTTTGAAAAACTTGAAGTACTATGTGAGTCGCTAGTGGATTTTGAAAACATGAAGAAGAATGACGAGAACTTAACTCAAGATTTAGGTTGCAAGGGTGGGAAACATATTTTCAAAGACTCTATGGTCCTGTGTACACAAACTTGGTGAAGGAGTTCTGGCGTTTTCCAGACTCAGATGATCACTACATTGTCTATTACGTTCTGGGAGTCAAGATAGTCATCACTGAGAAATCTATTCCTTCTCTTATGAACATGGAGAAGACAGCAGGAAGACGCATCTACAACATCAACCCTAGGGAAAAATACTTGTCCCAGGAAATCAACCCTACTATCTTTCAACCGAATGCTGAAGGCAAACACTCAAAGAACAAGGAGCTCCATCAGAACCTCCGTGTCTGGTTGAAGATCATCTTCGGCACCATTCATCATCGCCCTGCATCAAACTCATATAACTACATCAACACAGATCAGAAGTGTATTCTGTACTGCATCCACAAAGGGCTGAAACTCTGTCTACCAACATTTCTCTTCAAGCATCTCATAGACTCTGCCAAGGATACTAGAAACAACATGAAAACAAGGAACTACATCCCTCTGGGAAGACTTATCTCAGATGTTCTTATTGAAAGTGGCCTAGTGGATCACCTGATCCATCTCAAACTAATGGAAGATGTCACCATTGACATTGGGAGGCCTCTGAACGCTCAGAATCTGAAGAGCATGGGGATCATTGATCAAGTCAGAGCTAAACCAGCACTAGACACCTCCCGAGAAGCACTCAGGGATCAGAGGAAGATTCCCAATGGATCCTACCTGTTCTCCAAGATTCACCCTTCATAGGTAGTAGCTTACTATCTATAGGATCTTACCAATAAAGGGGTGGACATCTCTGACTTCTCAATGGACTGGCTACCTGAGCATCCACCACACTTCATGAAGAGGGTGCGAGAGCCCTCTGAGAAGTCTAAGAAGGCAAAGAAAGCAAGACTGAGAGAATCCTATGGGTCAAGACCTTTAGTCCCTCTGGCTGGCTCTCCAAGTAAGCCTGTACCTCTCTCCCACTCTATAAAAATAAAACCTATTGCTTCTTCTCTTCCCTAAAACACTCAAATATTCACCTCCTCTGAAACACCTCCATCAACCACTAGAACCTCTAACCCACCCTCACTTAAATTCAACCTTGCTACCACTACACTACCCATTTCTGAAGCAGAAATGCTGAATGAAACTACATCACCATCATCATCATCCGCTCGATAATCCCCACCATACTATGTTCTCTCCTCTGACAATGAACTATTTGACCCCCAATCCCCCACTCTTGCTCAGCTACAAGCTCGTGCTCTGACCTCTTCACAGCCATCACACTCTGAACCTGAACCAAAAGTCACTTCCCCACCTCCTGAACATCCAAATCCAACTACATTTGAACCACCTCAAACACCACCACCCGCACAACAACCAACCCACTCACCATCTCAACCAAATCCACAACCTGAACAACCAACACCGACACCCTCTGCTATTCCCACACCAACAAATTTCGTTGCCTCCATCACTCCCACTCTAAATCTCAGTGCCCGAAACTCACCTTCTCCATCCTCCCTAGCCTCTGCCACTGAACAAGAAACTGCCTTCCCTACCCTAGAAGAAGCAATACAAGTTTTTGCAGAGTCTTCAGTAGACAAGATTAAGTCTCTGACTATCAATTCTGGCATCAGTGATGATCCCTTTGAAGTAAGGATCCACTAGAACAGAGTGATCATTTGGATGACCTCTGAAGCCTTCAAACCGAAAGGCCACTCTGAACATGCCTGTAATGACTTCATCAGAGACGCTGGTATTAGGCTACGAGATCACTTGGCCAGAGAGGCTGAGGAACATGCTAGAAAGGAATCAGACGAGAAAGCACGCCAAGAAGAAGAACAGGGGATCAGAGAAGCTGAAGAGAAGGTTGTTGCTGAAGTTGCTGCTACTGAGGCTCAGGCAAAAGCTAAAGTCGAAGCTGAAGAAGCAGCTCGTATTGCTGCAGAAGAAGCTGCCAAGAACAAAGTTAATGCTCTGACTCAGGGGGAGCACTCCAACTTTGGGTTCATTCCTCTGGTCTTGAAGACTCTGGAGGAACTGCAAAAGGAACAACAAGTGGTTCGGGCTAGGCTAGATCAACATGATTCTGTCAACGACAACATTCAGAACATGTTGTCTCAGCTTCTCCAATGGATACCTCCGCCCCCAAACGCTTAGGAACCTAGGCTATTTGTTTGTTAATTTTTCTTTTTTTGTGTATTTCTTTGCTTTCTGATCTAATGCTGCTTATCTGTACCTGCTCTCTTGTTCTTTGCTTTGTCAATATCAATTTTTTTGCTATGTCTTTTTTATTCTGACAAAAACGGGGAGAACTAAAACAAGCTCTGACGGAAACATAATTAAAACCTCTCAAGGCACTGCAAACATTAATAAAAATTATTATTAAACCAATGACAAGAGATATGCAGGAAAATAGCTAAAGTACTAAACCAAGGAAAGTCCGGTAAGAACTTCTAATTTATCTAAGGATCTAACTCATGGGGAGTCCCCTTCGTTATCTGATATGAGATTTTTATTGTTTCATCTCCCTCTGTATTATTTTGTCATCCTAAAAAAGGGGGAGATTGAAAGAACAAAGTTGGCTCTACAATATATCTCTAAGATTTTGATGACAACAAAGGATGAAACAAAAAATAGCACCCTAATGAAAAAAATTCTTAAGTGTGCATGACTCTGATCAAAGAATCAGATAGATGAATCATCAGATATAGAATCCAACATTTAGATGCTACTCAGAGGAAACGCGTCCAGAAGGTTCTGCCTCTGATTAACGCAGGAACCAGCAAAGCCAAAAAGAAGTCAGAAACTCTGTTTAAGAAGAATGAATCCAGACTCTGAATCTGAAAAAGTCAAGATTATAGATAAAACTCTGACTTTGTCAGATAGAAGCAACCTCTAAAGACGAACTCTGATTAACAAGACTCTGAATACGGATTCGCCAGCTCAGAATGCGTAACCATGAAGAAATCTATTTTTAGAAAGAAAATATTTCTAGAAGGAAATTATGACGCGCCCAAAACTATTTTAGAAAGAAACAAGGAGAGTAATGACAATAAACATTCTTCAATGACCAAGTGTAGCACCTCAAATTTGCACTTCCCATTTGTATATACATTTCATTTTTAGGTCATTAACATTGCATTCACATTGCATAGTCCATTACATCTCATCAGTCAAGACTGGTCAGGAGATTCAACTGTGCAAGGCAACAAGAGCATTTTCCATGAGATGAAAGCCCTATGGTTGTTCTAGAGAGCTCATGTGAATCAAGGATCACTTTGAAGCAATTTGGCCAAGTGTTGAAGGCTCAGAACTCATCAGTGCATGTGCAAGTTATCTGAGGCCCATAAAAGTCAACTGCAAAGTCAACTATGGATTTGGAAGTGGGAAGTGGTTAGAGATACTTCATTCATGTTCAAACAAGTTTCATTTGACCTTTCAAACACTCACATTGAAGAATTTGAAGTCAAGTCAAGAATTTCCCAAAATAGAAAGTGACCTATAATTTGAAGTTTCCAAAAACGGAAAGGTTTTGGACCAACTTCAACTCAATTTTACATCATCAAGAAAGCTTCAAATGAAATTTTGTCCAACATGAAAGTTGAAGATATTTCTCTCCCATTTCCAAAAAGTCCAAGATCATGAATTTCTAATGTGTGGTTGAGGAGATATGATCTAATCATGGCAAAGTGTGCTTAAAAATTCAAATGGGCATAACTTTTGAACCAAGGCTCCAATTTTAGTGGTTCTTTTTGCATTTTGTTCCTCATAACATGTAGTTTCCAAAACATCCATTACATGGCATGAATTTCACTTGCATGAGCATGTGCTCATACATGAAGTATTTTGAAGGAAATTTCATAAAATCAATTTGGATGATTATATGCATGAAAAACCAATTCCAAAGGGTGCATGGACTTTGTTTAAGTGGTTTTGGGCCTTATTTTGGTACTGTTCACGTGGCTATCTCTTGCATGGAGTGAAAATACCAATTGATGCATACACCTTACAACTTGCTAATCTCAATTGGTTTTGGCTTAAACTTGTTTTCAGTATGATTAGCAAGTGATATATAAGTTAATCTTAACTGCATTCATCATTAACCACAGTTTTCAGATCTAGATCTCAAAATCAACCAAATTTTTCTCTCAAAAATATTTCCAAATTCTTCACACAAAAGCCATTTCTATTGATGGATTCACGGTCAGGAAGTGTTTTTGAGGCAAATTGAATGTGGACTTGGATCAAATCATGCCAGTTTGGACCATACTCGAAGCTTGAAGGTTCAGTGGAGTTTGCAAAATCTACTGGATTCACGTGCGTTTGAGCTTCATTTTTTCCATCAATCATCTCCACAAGCATCATAGAGGAGCTTTGGACCATTACAAGCCTTGGATAGCGCGATTCAAAGGTGCTGCTCTTCAAGAGGTTGATTTTCGATCTCATCTATTCTCCAATTCATTATGATATTTGTATAGATCTTTGATTGGTGATCATTCTGGTATAAAATTTGAGTGAAATGGCGCATTATTCATGAAGATACTTGCATTTGAAGTTTTGATGTCAATTTTTCTTTTCTTCGATTTGAGCGATGCTTGATGTTTTAGTGTGAGTTGTGGTGTGATCTTGCATGTACATGGAACAAGGATTCGTTTGGTATAATTTTTATTGATTTCTGGAATGGTTTTGAAAATCTGGAAATGTGTTCATCATCTTCAAGAGGAAGAAGATGAAAATATTGAGTTTCCAGAATTAGCTACGCATGGCTTGCTGCGATTTAGCTACGAAATTTTGGATTAGCTACGAAATTCTGGATGTGCGCCAGGCTTAGGGTTCAAGACCAAAACGCTGTCGTTTTGGTTAGGCGCCAAATTTGAATTCGCCCATGGATCGATTCCTGGCGAAGGGACTTTTTCAAATTGCCTTGCTATTTTCATGTTTCCCTCCCATTTGGCCATGCTAGTTCATGTTTTAACTTCAAATTTTTTCCAAACTTCATAAAATCATAACAAATTGAAAAATCATCCAATTTCATCCCAATTTTTTGAAAAATGCTCCTTATTCTGTCTAGTTTTTTTTTGTCATGATTTCCAAAATTGTGCATGGCTGGATTTTATTTGGTGCTAGGTTATGTGAGCATGTATCCATTTTTGACCTTGCCTTGCTTATCTTGTTGTGAAATGTTTGTTATTAATCCAATGAGCTTGAAATTTTGCATGCTGATTCTAGACACATTGATGGACATTTTGGTTTTGGTTTGACATTTTTCCCATGCTCCATTTCTGTTTTATGCTTGTGTTAACTTGGTGTGACAATTTGTGTCACACATTTGGTTGTCTAACTTGTACAATGTGATTGCCATGCCAAATGATCTCCAATTCTTCTAATTTTTTGTGTGATGGATGTTGTGGATGTCTTGATTGCTCATGAATTTTTCCAGAATTATTTGAATCATTTCTGTTTTGATTGAGAATTTTCATTCATGTTGATCATTTGGATGCCTTGAATTGGTCTTTGATTTATCTTGCACATGAAATGAATTTGCCTATTGATTTTACTTTGGTTCTTTTTAGGACTTATTCTTGAGTGATTAAACATGCTTTATGTTGAGTTTGAGGTTCTGTTTTGGATTTTTGATCCTCTTTTGACCCTAGGCTTTGACCTAGTGGTTTGGACTTACCATTTGGATTGTGAATTTCAGGTTCAAGTGAACATTTCCATGATTGGAGTGGGTTCTTCATTTAAGCTTGGTCAATTGTTGTTATTTGCTAACATTGTGTGTTTTGTAGGCTTTGAGGACAATTCATTTGTGTTTGCCTAATGCCTTGCACCTTTGTTGTCTGATTGGATTTGTCTGTCTGTCTGATATTGACTGTTGGTTGTTTGAACTGTATGCTGATTGGTTTAGATGTTTCCACAGGTACCTAAGTTGCTTTGAGTTCATTTGAACTTGCTTGGCATTGCTTGTGGTTTGCATACCATTGAGGTATAATCTCTTGACTTCATGTAGTCTGGAAGACCTACTGTTATTGGTAGGCACCTGTCTGAAGCCCTCCTTAAGAGGCAATGTTTGTGAATGTTTAATTTTGTGCCAAGCAGGTAAAGACCTCTTAAGAGGCAATTGGCAGATAGAAGGGATGTGCAATCCATCCCCTGCTATTCAGTTGTGTCATTCACTTTGCTCACACACCCTGTGTTGATGCATTGTGAGTAAGAACCCAAAATCTAGTCCATAGAGTCAGTCATTGGTGGAGAAGAGTTCCTACATTCTGAACTCCCACACTTTCTATTTGAGTCAAGCTCTCCCAGGCCAGGGATAAGAGCTATGAGGCATAACCCTCATCTCCCATTTCATCTGCTTCACCCTAACTCTCAATGTTAGGGTTAAGAGCTAAAAACACCCCATTCCAGTTGGCTTGTTTCTGCAGCCCAACCTTGTATGAGCCCAATTGTTTGCATATAGTGTGTGTGCTTGCTTTATTGTACTTGTGTTTGCTTAATTGTGCTATTTAGGATAGCTTGCTTCCTGTGCAAGTTAGGATAGAAACCTCAACCTAGGACCATTGTGGATTACATGATAACTATTAGGCTCGAGTCAGGCTCCCTTCTAGTTTGTCATTTCCCAGTCTCTGGTTAGGTTAGAAGTTCTTTCCCTGTTAAGGGGAACTACGTCGCCCTGATCCTCATACCAGATGAGGTACGTAGGCAGGACATGAGCTGATCTCTCCGGGCGCCCTTTTTCTTTTTCAACCCTTTGTGTGTGTTGGAGTCCGACATAAGTCCAGCGATTGGCAGTCGGTTTCCTGTGTCTTGTTTGCTTGTTGGAGTCTGACATAAGTCCAACGATTGGCAGTCGGTTTCCTGTGTGTGTTTGTTGGTTCGGAGTCTGATGTAAGTCCAGCGATTGGCATTCGGTTTCCATGTTTGCCTGTTTGTGTGGAGTCTGACGTAAGTCCAGCGATTGGCAGTCGGTTTCCTGTGTGGGTTTTGTTTGGCGTGCGTTAGCCGAGCTACGAGTGCTCTGATTCTTTCTCGGGTTAGAGAAAGATACGTATGCATAGGATGCGACATCCTAGCGAGCATGTTCCCATGTCCCGAACTACGTCGACTCTGATGTCTGTGTCTGACAGACTACGTAGGCCTAGGATGCGATATCTTGCCGAGTCCCGTTTCTTCCGTCTTTTCTGTGTTTGATTCCAGCCTTGTGTAGTGGTTGAGCAGTTTTTAGCAACCTTTCTTCTATTCTTTTGAGCGTGGATCCCGTCGAGTACGACGGATGCGTAGGAGTGCTAATACCTTCACTTCGTATAACTGACTCCCGATCCCATCTATCTCTGGTCGCGAGACCATGTCTTTTCCAGGTTTACTTTGAGCGTTTCCTTTCCATCTTTTGGGATAAATAACGCACGGTGGCGGCTCTGTGTCTTTTTCCCGCCGGTTTTTCGCGTAAAGCGACACCAAGATCCTGTCATCACCCAACGGTCCTCTCAAACTCCTATATAAAGGATGAAATTCCTCACAAGGAAACACACTAGAGACATACAAGAATACAAATCTCTCATTCATCCTCGTTTACTCTTTCACGAGCTGGTGGTCCTACGTAAAAATTGTGTTCTTATATTTTTGTAATATTTGCTTACTGTTAGAAGCATTGTGCATTACAATTTTATCTAAAATACTTCTTCAAGTGACTCTGTGCAGTCTGAATACTTGAGAGGGCTAAGGGATTATTCTCTTAGACAGTTGTATGTGTAATCTTTCAAGATTAGTGGATTAAGTCCTTTTTGAAGGAGAAATCACCTTGGCCGGGTGGACTGGAGTAGCTTTGAATATCAAGCGAACGAGTATAAAATTCTGTGTCAAATTACTTTTACTCTATGTGTGTCTAAGCGCTTAAAAAGTTTTATTTTCCAAAACAATTCAAACTCCCTTTCTTGTTTTTTTCTACCTTCAAAGATGACTGACTCATCGACCCATAGTATTCTCAAGAGAAACTCGTTTGAGTGTAGTATCGCGTAACAACTGTTTTTAAGTCTACACTTGAACAGTCTCCGCACTACGTCCTAAATAGGCCAAGAGGGGTAAATGTTCTACGGTCCTCAGCTTCTCGGACCCCAAATTAGTGATAGTAATGCCTAACCAAAAATACTTGTGTGACATTTCCAAATCCAAAACGGTCTCCACTGAGCAGATGGATCTCAAGCCAACTTGTTAAGGACTACTCCACACAAGTCGAACATGACTATACCATCCTCCTATCTTAATTGCACTCAAGTTCGGGTTAGAACTTATCTCACCACTCAGAGATCACCAAGCATAACAAGCAGATTATATCACACAAACAAATACACATACATCAAACATACAATTATATACACACAGAAAAGTAGGCTAAACCCATTGGACACTACTCCTCAGTAGAGTCGCCACTTAATTTTTGTAGCGGTAAATTCATGATCATCAAGCTATGGATAAGCAAGACATCAAATAACATGAGTTGCCACTGTAACACCCCGATAAAAATAAGATAATTATTTAATTTAAGTTAATATTATATTTATTAATTTAATTAAATAATTGGAATTATTGGATTATTATTATTATTATTATTGGAATAATAATTATTGGAAAATATATATAAGTTGGAAATAAGGAAAAAGAGTTCCATTTTTGGTAAAAAGAGTTTTCACGTGAAAACAGAGAAGCGGCTCAAAAAGAGGAAAAGGGCAAAGAGGCAGAACAAGAGGAAGAAGGTTGGAGAAGAGAAAAGCTTGAAGCTTAAAGATTCGCCGGATTAACTCAGGTAAGGGGGGTTTATCGTCGTTTAATGGGTATTATGGGTTAACATGTAATGGGTAGTGATAAACCGTTGAATTAACCCTAATTGGGATGTTGAATGCTGAGAAATTGTGTTGGATAAGTTGTGTTAAAGTTGTAATTGAATCTGTAGTTGTGTGAGTTGTGAATTCCCGAACGTATAGCTTTTTACGGAATCGGAATCGGAGGTCCGGAAGTCCTCCAACGGCGGAAAATGCGGAGAATTCTGCATTCTGCTTCGTGTTAGCGCAGGAACAGCTTTCTGTCTTGCGTTAACCGGTTAACCCAGGGCGTTAACCGGTTAACACTGTTATAAATTGGGAAAAATTGTTGTTTTGTCTGCGTTAACCGGTTAACCCAGGGCGTTAACCGGTTAACACTGTTGTGATTTCTGAGAAATTGTTGTTCTGTCTGCGTTAACCGGTTAACCCAGGGCGTTAACCGGTTAACACTGTTAAAATTGGCCAGGAAGCGTGTTCTGTCCTGCGTTAACCGGTTAACCCAGGGCGTTAACCGGTTAACACTGTTATAAATTGGAAAAATTGATATTTTTAATGTCGTGAACATAATTGGTGATTGGCCTATATCGGTGTGTGATATAGTAGGGATTATTTCCCGTTGTTTTGAGTAGGATAGGTATTAGTAGAGTGTGCTAATACTGTGATTGAATCATTTGGCATGACATGATATAATTATGTGATAAATGTGCTGATGAGGTGTGAAAATATGCATAATGTTGTGAATGTATATATTATGCATGTGTTGGTGAATGGACTGTTTTATGGCTTAGAGTGTGAGCATATATCCAATGTGGATTGTTGTTAATGATGTTGTATTGCTAGGTGAATTAGCATGCATATTGTGGCCTTTATGGTGGTAGCTAATTCCCATGGTGAGGAATTAGTGAGTAAATCATTGTGGATTGTTGTTGATGTTTGCATGCTAGGTGATTAGCGTGCATAGCATGGCCCTTGGGGTGGTAGCTAATTCCCATGGTGAGGAATTAGTGAGTGAGTCACTAGGTCTCAAATGAGTGGGACTAGTGGGCTTGGTAGCCGTATCTGGATTTGATCGGTGAGGTTGAACTATATGTTCACGAATAGTCGGTACCGCATGCATGGAGTCTCATTGCATAATGTATGTATGGCGTATGATATGAATGGATGTATTCCAGTATTATACGTGTGTTGTGTGTTGTGTGTTGTGTTGATGTTGAGTATGATTGAGTTGATATTGTCGTTGCTGAATGTGTAATCTGATTTGGGTGATAAAATGTGTTAAATTACTTAACATTGCATGATATTCTATAATGCTTATTATATAGATTGAGGAACTCACCCTTACAACTGTTTTTCAGGTAACGAGCAGTGATTGAGTAGGAGCTAGTGCTTGGAGTCTAGTGTAGTTCCTTAGTGGGTCATGCTCTGGTAGATGTAACATCGGGATGGAATGTTTTAAATGTTTATTGTTGGTTGTGAACCAGTTTACATGTAATATGCTACATGTTTTGAATGATCGATTTGATCTCTATCCGCTGCGTATTGTGCGATGCTTTATGTTTTGAATTAAATAATGAGCATGACTAAATATTATGGTGAATGGTGTGAAGTAATTGTGTGACACCCTTAATTGCATATTTACTCTGATTGATATATTGCTATTTTAATTAAATATTTGGGGTATTTTAGAAGGGTGTTACATTAGTGGTATCAGAGCATAGTCGGTCGAGTCGAGTCGTAATTATTCTGTTTCCCTGTACGTGATAGGTGTTGTGTAACCCTATCAGTACTTATTGTTTAGCTTGTTGGGTTTTCAGAACAGAGATGGCTGGAAGAGGTAGAGACGATGCTGCGATTGCTGAGGCTCTAGGTATGCTAGCTGGAGTACTTGGAGGGAATCTGAATGTTGTGGGAATGGGAGCTGCTCGTCAACTGAGTGAGTTCCAGAAGAACAATCCTCCAATGTTCAAGGGAGCATACGATCCAGATGGTGCTCAGAAGTGGTTGAAGGAGATCGAGAGGATCTTCCGAGTGACTGAGTGTGCCGATAACCAGAAGGTCAGGTTCGGTACGCATATGCTGTCAGAAGAAGCAGATCATTGGTGGGTTGCTACCCGCACTGAGTTGGAATCTACTGGGAATGCTGAGATCACTTGGGCTGTGTTCAGAGAGAGATTCCTGAGGAAGTACTTTCCAGAGGATGTCAGAGGAAAGAAAGAGATAGAGTTCTTAGAATTGAAGCAGGGCAATCGGTCTGTTACTGAGTATGCTGCTAAGTTCACAGAGCTGTCGAAGTATTACACTCCCTATGATGAGGCTACTGGGGAATTTTCAAAATGTGTGAAGTTTGAGAACGGGTTACGTCCCAAGATCAAGCAGGCTATTGGGTATCAACGGATTAGAGTGTTTTCTGATTTGGTTGACTGTTGCAGGATTTTTGAACAGGATACCAAAGCCAGAGCAGAGAGCTATCAGCAGAGGGTTGATAGGAAAGGCAAGAATCAGAATGATCGTGGGAAACCGTACGCAGCTGGCAAAGGTTTCCAGAGACAGAGTGGGATGAAGAGACCTAGTGGGGGAGACTCCAGTGCCCCTGCTAAGTGTTACAGATGTGGTCAGGCTGGACATCGTATCCATGAGTGTACCAGTAATGAGAAGAAGTGTTTTAAGTGTGGCAAAGGTGGTCACTTGGCTGCAGAGTGCCGGTTGAAGACTGTGACTTGTTTCAACTGTGGAGAGGTGGGTCATATCAGTCCACAGTGTCCTAAGCCGAAGAAAGAGAACCAGTCGGGAGGCAAGGTCTTTGCTTTATCGGGTTCTGAGACTTTTGCAGATGATCGTTTGATCCGAGGTACGTGTTATATTAATGGCTTTCCTCTTGTAGCTATTATTGACACCGGTGCTACTCATTCCTTTATATCTTTGGATTGTGCTGTGAAACTTAAGTTAGAGATATCTGAGATGCATGGAAGTATGGTGATTGATACTCCTGCGAAGGGTTCAGTGACTACTACTTCAGTTTGTTTAAATTGTCCTTTGAGTATTTTTGGTAGAGACTTTGGGATGGACCTAGTGTGTCTTCCACTAGTGCAGATTGATGTTATTCTGGGTATGAACTGGTTGGTGTTTAACCGAGTTTATATCAACTGTTTTGATAAAACTGTGATCTTTCCTGAGATTGAGGAAGGAAAGAGTTTGTTTCTATCAGCAAGGCAGGTGAATGAGGCGGCAGCAGATGGGGCAGAGTTGTTTATGATGTTAGCGACTTTGGAGGCTAAAGATAAACTGGTGATTTGCGATCTAGCCGTGGTGTGTGATTTTCCTGATGTGTTTCCGGAAGAAGTGAATGAATTACCTCCAGAGCGTGAAGTTGAGTTCTCGATTGATTTGGTACCTGGTACTAGGCCGGTGTCGATGGCTCCGTACCGTATGTCTGCTGTTGAGTTAACTGAATTGAAGAGTCAGTTGGAAGATCTGTTGGATAAGAAATTTATTCGTCCGAGTGTGTCACCGTGGGGTGCACCAGTGTTATTGGTTAAGAAGAAAGAAGGTACTATGAGGTTGTGTGTGTGGACTACAGGCAACTGAATAAAGTGACGATCAAGAATCGGTATCCTTTGCCGATGATTGATGATTTGATGGATCAGTTGGTTGGTGCGAGTGTGTTCAGCAAAATAGATTTGAGATCTGGGTATCATCAGATACGTGTGAAAACTGAGGATATTCAGAAGACTGCTTTCAGAACAAGGTATGGACATTATGAGTATTTTGTAATGCCTTTTGGTGTGACTAATGCGCCTGGAGTGTTTATGGAGTATATGAATAGGATTTTCCATCCGTACCTAGATCGGTTTGTTGTGGTGTTTATTGACGATATTTTGGTGTATTCGAAATCTGAGGAAGAGCATGCTGAACATTTGAGAGTGGTTTTGGGAGTTCTACGGGAAAAGAAGTTATTTGCTAAACTGTCTAAGTGTGAATTTTGGTTAGAAGAGGTTAGTTTTCTTGGACATGTGATTTCAAGAGATGGTGTTGTTATTGATCCTTCTAAGATAGAAGCGGTATCTAAGTGGGAAGCTCCAAAGTCAGTTTCTGAGATAAGGAGTTTTCTTGGACTTGCAGGATATTATAGGAAGTTCATTGAGGGATTTTCTAAGTTGGCGTTACCGTTGACGATGTTGACTAGAAAGGGGCAAGCGTTTGTTTGGGACTCAAAATGTGAAGAAGGTTTCCAAGAGTTAAAGAGGAGGTTAACTACTGCTCCTATTCTGATATTACCGAGTTCGTCAGAATCATTTGAGGTTTACTGTGATGTGTAACACCTCAAAATTTGCCCTCCTCTCTTGGGACTAGCATAACATATTACATATCATTTTTAGGTCATTAGGCATTGCATATTGCATATCATGTGGTTGCATTGTGCAAGTCATTCTCCCAAGTCTTGGTCAGAAGATGAGAAAGTCAAAGTGCAAGCCTAAGGTTTTATTGACTGATCATTGGCCATCTGAGGATTGGGCTGTGAATTAGGGTTTTATGATTCTCAATGGATATTGGTCTTCATCTTGATTGCAATGATACATCATCATCATCATGGTTGGGTATCATCAGGACATTGAAGTAGATTCCTTGAGATTAGGGTTTTGACCACTAGTCAACCTTAATCAGTTGCAGTGGGCCAATCAGGGCATAATCAGGAGGTGGGGTCTAAAATGGAGATGGGGATCATTATTTGGTTATATGGAGATTATTGAGGCTAGGGTTTCATCCTTGGGCCATTTCATCAGAGGATTGGGGCTCAGTTTGATCTATGCATTGCCAAATTCATCTATCAGTTGAAAAGTCAACTGTGGTCAACTGTGCATGATTTAATGGATTTGGGGGTGGAAATGAGTTGGATACACTTCATTCATGTTGAAACAAGTGTTATTTGACATTGCAAAGCTTAAGAATGGAGAAAATCAAGTCAGAACAAAAATTGCCAAAAATAGAAAGTGACTTGTAATAGAAGTTTCCAAAAATGGAAAGTTTTTGACCTCAAAATTACATGTCCAAGGAAGCTTCAAAGGAAAATTTGTTCAACATGAAAGTTGTAGATCTTGTTCTCACCTTTCCAAAAAGTCCAAGAACTTGAAAATCCCATGTATGGTTGTCAAGTTATGGTCCAGTGAATTTCAAAAATGACCCATAATCAAGAGGGCATAACTTCCACATGGAGTGTCCAAATTGGATGTTCTTTATATGCACAAACTCCATTTGACATGTACTTTCATGGTGCATAATTGGATTTCTTCAAAAATGGTCAATGCAAAAAGTCAAATTTCAACTGTACAATTAAAAGTTCAGGGGCAAAATTGTCCAACTTGAGAAATAATGGGAATTTTTGAATGGGGATTTTTGCAACACTTCACAAATGGCATTTGAAACTTGTTGGAATACTCATAACATGCAAAGGCTTCATGGTTTGAAAATTGGCTTTTAAAATGAACTTGAACAAATGAACAATTAGCCATCACATAGTGAATTTCCAAAATACATGTCCAATGAACATGAAACAAGGGGCAACAGTTCATGACAGGTGTTTAGGGTTTGTGTGAGCTGGCATTGAGCTGGCAATGAGCTGGCATATGCAATTACCATTTTGCCCTTGGTGTGAAAATGACACATTTGCTAAACACATTCCATTTGGTTAATTAACGTGATTAAGGCTTGGTTAATTGGAGGTATAAGTTCTTAATCATAACTAACTTCTAACAGAATCACAATTCACAAATCACAATCAAAAACTCTCCAAATTCTCCAACTTCTCTCAAGAACACATCACACAAAAATCAAGAAATCTTTGCCAATTCTCCATGGAATTCGAAAATTCTTGTTGATCCAATCTCTATTCATCATCTTCTACATCTGTTTTTGGATTTCATCATCAAATACACACTAATTCGCAACTGTCCAAGCTTGCTCCATTAATGGTGAATCGAGATTTGGTGCATTAGAAGCAACTTCCATCAAACCTAAGCATTGGATTCAGCTTCTTGGAGCTTCTACTCCATCTGTTTGAGGAGAAATCGCGCGAAGAACATCAGCTTCAACACTGCCATTTCCAGGTGCTCCAAAATTCGAATGTCATGTTTTTATGAATTGTTATATGCGTTGTATAGTGTGTTTCGTGTGGATTTCAATGATGCTTTTAGTTTTAGGAATGGATTAGTGTAGCTTATGAAATCTGGATTCAAAGTTTCGAATGCAAACCCTAAGTCGGTCGATCCGTGAGATACATGAACATTTAGGATAAATTAGGACGATATTTGAGATCCTCGTGTTGAGACGGTTCCAACCATATGCGGATTGTGGATTTTGGTGAAACTTTTGTGTTCTTCGTGTTCTTGTTGGTTCTGGAAATTTCTGGGTGAAAGTGATGAGGAAAATCGTGTTTGATCTGAATTTCTGTTTGAATGTTCAAATAGCTTGTTTCCCGCGCCACTGTTCACGTTATTTACCATTGTGCCATATTAATTCAAATAAATTGTAAAAAATCACAAACACCTTAAAAAATTCACAAAAAATTATTTAATGATCAGAAAAATGTGTGGATTTTTTTGTTGACTTCCTAATTCTCTTTAGAATTTTGTTGACCTATTTTTGGAAGTTGTGCTTGGAGGAAATTAGGTTGACTTAGGGTTGTTTGACATGTATGCAATTTTGATACATTTTGCCATTCCTATTGTGAAACACTCATGCCTTGAAATAAATGCTTGAAAATTTTTGTGGTGATTATAGACATGCCAATGGTGACTTACATGTAAACTTTGTGAATTTTGGATACCTGTGGCTTGAGTTATGAATTTTTGAACCTAGGTGTGACAATTTGTGTCACACCTAGTTAGGTCAACTTGCTGGATTTATTTTCATGACCTAGGCTTGTTAGAATGATATGAAATTTTGCATGGATGTTCATTAACATGTTAAGATGCTATGTGTATTTTTCTGGAATTTTATGTGGCATTTTCAAATTGATTGGTATTTTTCATCTCTGTTAGTCAAATGTGCAAGCTTGTGTGACATGTGTTGGTATTATCTTTGTGAAATGCTCATATGGTATTGGATGATGATGAAATTTAGTATGCTGGTTATAGACACATGATAGGACATGATGCTTCTGGTCCCATTCATTTCTTTATTGTTTTCATTGACTTATGAATTTTTGAAGTGAATGCATGTGTTGATGTTGTGATTTGGCTCATATAATTGTGTCTGTTTTTGTTGATTTTCATTGACATGGTTCCCTTTGTCCAATTGAGCTAAAATTTGACATGCCATACCTTGAATATATCCTGTTTAGGTGTAAATTATTTGAGGATTTTTGGATTTGTTTTGACATGGAATTGAATGCAATAGTTCTGTTTGGATGTTTGGTGTTCCATTTGACCTAAATTGAATTGTTTTGTGCATGAAATGAATATAATGAATGGTATGAGCATGGGACTAATTGTGTTGGCTTTTGTTTGACATTAATTTGACTTTGGTTAGAGATCCCTTGCTGTTTAGACATTTTTGTCACCTTTGGACCCTAGGCTTGGCCTAGTGGTCTAGTTTCTAACATTTGATTGATTTTTCAGGATGAAAAGGTGCAATGTGTATGGAGATTGAATCAAGTTAATTAAAATGAGTTTGGTTGATGTTTGTACACTAACATGGCTTGGTTTTGTAGGTTATGAAGCTTGAGCTTGAGCTTTGAGCTTGCTTTGTTGTGCATTAGTTTGTATAGTCTAACTGATTAACATTTGCTGTTTATGTTTGTCTGTCTGAGTACTGATGATACTTGATTGTTTTCAGGTACATTTAGTCGCTTATAGTTCTTTTAAGAACTTGCTTGCTAGCTACTGCTTGGTTGTGTAGACCATTTGAGGTAGGTCCTCTTGACTTCATGTAGTCTGGAGACCCGGTTTGTTATTTGGCTGGGCAAAATGTCTGAAGTCCTCCTTAAGAGGCGATGGTTGTGATTGTTTAAAATTGTGCCTAAGCAGGTAAAGACCTCTAAGAGGCAATTGGTGGAAGTTAGGGATATGCAATCTATCCCCCACTATTCTGTGTGTCGTCCCTCTGCTTACACGGCTGTGTGTTGATGCATTGGGGCACAAACCCAAGATCTGTGCTGTCGCACAATCGAGTCAGAGTCATTGAGCGTAGAAGGGTCCCTCCATTCTGGACCCACGCTCCCTTGTCTGAAGCTCTCCCTGGTCAGGGATAAGAGCTGTGAGGTCTGATCCTCACTTCACCTTTCATCTGCTTCACCTTAGCCTCGTAATGGCAAGGTTAAGAGCAAACACAGCCCGTACAGATGACTTGCTGAGGCAGTCAAACCTATTGTGTGAGCCCACTTGTTTGGTTATAGTGCGTGCTATGTGGATATCTGTTTGAGATGCTTGTTCTCATTTGATGTATGCTTGAATTATTTTGTATGCTTGTATGCTTGCTTCTTTCCTGGATAGGAGTAGTTTGCTTATGCAAGTAGGATAGAAAACTGAACTTAGGGTAACGATGCATGACAACACTAGGCTCGAGTCCAGCTCCCTGGTAGTGTGTCTTCCCCTGGTTTCTGGCTAGTAATTCAGTCCCTTTCAGGGGAACTACATCGCCCTGATCCTTGTTCCAGACGAGGTATGTAGGCAGGTGGTCGTGCGAGACCACTCCGGGCAACCTTTTTCTTTTTGTGTGTGTTTGCTTGTTATCTTCTTGTGTATGTTTGGGTTCGGATGCTGACGTAAGCCCAGTGATTGGCTGTCGGGCTCCACGCTTGCCCTTTTGAGTGTGTTTTGGCTCGGATGCTGACGTAATTCCATCAAGTGGTTGTCGGGCTCCATGTTTGCCACCCTTGTGTGTTTGTATGTTTTGTGTTGTTTGGCGTGCGTAAGCCGAACTAAAGTGGCTCTGATTCTTGTTCCAGACAAGATATGTAGGCATAGGATGCGACGTCCTATCGAGCTCCCTTCTCCTAACCCCACCTGTGTTCCTTGCGTGTGTGTGTGATGTTTAGCAACCTTTTCTATTTTTTTAGAACGTGGATCCCGTCGAGTACGACGGAAGTGAGGGGTGCTAATACCTTCCCCTTGCGTAACCGACTCCCTTACCCTTTCTCTTTGGTCGCGAGACCATTTCCTTTCCAGGTTTCTCTGAGCGTTTCCTTTCCCTATCTTGGGATAAATAACGCGCAGTGGCGGCTCTGTGTTGTGTTTTTATTTGAGTCCCGCCGGTTGTTTTTTCGCGGATGCGACAGCTGGCGACTCTGCTGGGGAATACGAGATGTTGACCTGTGCTGGTCCATCTTCCCTAAGCGAGTCCTTCCTAGCGTTCTAGGATAGTTTAGGTTGCTTGTTTTGCCTTATTTATTGCATTTATTATTCTAACCACTGTGTATATATTTGCATAAATACTTGCATGCATCATACTATCATGTTGTCGTCCTCTGTGCAGGTGGTTCATTTGATTTGGGGTGGGTGTTCTGAGTGAGGCCCAATACCCAGGCCTGAGTACACACCTAGGATTAGCGTGGTCTCATGTCTCTTCACATGTTGTACGACATGATGCGGAGACATGTCACCACAGCCGGACGAGGTTCATTTGAGAGAGTCTTGCCGGGTGGAGTTATTCCGCTTAGGTTGGATTATCTCTTTTGGGCTATTGACTCTGGTGACCGATCATTTCCCGGATCTTTGGTTTAGACGGTCTTAAGGGAGCTACAATGGCACACCCGAAAGGGCAAACCCATTGAGTATCTCTGCCCGATTGTCGAGACTATTATCCGCCTTAGGATGACCTGATTAGAATTTACCTGTGAGGGGAGGGTGATTCTTTCAGATGCGTGTTCAGATGGTGACTTTTGTTCCGTGGATCGGAGTCATATTTATAAGTCGGATTTATGGCCATTTATTGCCGTGACGCCGTGGTGCTGTCCGTGTTATTTATCAGTGGGGATCCGTTTATTTTAGGATTCCCCGGGCCGATTCAGAGGTTTTCAGGTTGTCTGATCAGAGATTGTCTGATGATGATGATGATGATGATGATGTATCTGTCTTCCGTTTATTTCGGAACCCTTGAGTTGGATTGGTGGTTACTTGTTTCCTTAGATGGTTGTGATCGGTTCAGAGATCAGGGCTGTGATTCAGAGCAACAGATGATCAGATGACTTGGAGGATGGCCCAGTACATTGCATTACATCTGCATCATTCTCATTTTGCATTCATCTGCATCAAACCTACGTCTGGCCATATGGGGAGCATTATTGATTGAGAATCTGGTTGAGAGACATCTTGAATTTCAGAATATGGATGTCAAAATGTTATCTGTCTCGATGAAACCAGAATCGAAGGACAGAATTTTCCTCGTATGGATAGACGTTGCATTCATGCATATTAACCTGTTTGCTGTTTTGCAGGAATCATTGCTCGCGCTCGTAGAGTTGTACCTTTGCACTCAACCCGTCCTCACAGATACTTCACCAGACGCAATACTCCCAGGTTGATGGATCTCCCAAACACAGATATCCTCGAGCTGAAGGACAAGATGACTGAGCTGATCAACATCATGCAGGGTTTTGCAGTTGGTCAGAAAGCTTTGGCTGACAAGGTCGAGAAGCTCGAGCGAGCTTCAGCTGCTAACAGTGTTGTTAACCTGGATGGTGTCTCCAACCAGGGGCTGGGGGGATCCAGAGACGGTGAAAAAAGAGCAACCGTAGGTATGGTGAACAACAATGCTGGTGGTTTTGGTGGTGCTGCTGGTCAACCTGGGCCGAGTCAGAATATGAAGGACGGTCTGTTGCCTCCATTCCACGGGTTTGATGAGGACAAAGAGGAAGACCGAGAAGCTGATCAATTCTCCATGCTGAATGAGCCACTTGGGCAATATGATGTCCAACCACAAAGCAAAGAGATTCAGTTGCTGGCAGAGAAGGTAAGGGCTCTGGAAAGCCATGCTACTCCGGGGTTTGTCAACATGTCCAATATGGGGCTGGTCGAGGGGATTGTGATCCCGCAAAAGTTCAAGGCGCCCGCCTTTGACAAATATAATGGGAGTTCCTGCCCGGAAACTCATCTGCAAGCCTTCGTCCGCAAGATCTCTGCGTACACTACAGATCAAAAGCTTTGGATGTACTTCTTCCAAGACAGTCTGTCTGGAGGATCTTTGGAGTGGTACACCAAGCTTAAGTCGTCTGATATCAAGAGTTGGCAAGATCTTGGGGATGCCTTCTTTAAACAGTATCAGTTCAACGCTGATATGGCTCCGAGTCGTACCCAGCTGCAGGGTATGTCTCAGAAGTCAAGTGAGGGGTTTAAAGAATATGCTCAGAGGTGGAGGGAGTTGGCTGCCAGAGTTCAACCTCCGCTGGTGGATCGGGAGATGTCTGATCTATTCATGGGTACCCTGCAAGGGGTTTTTGCTGAAAGGATGGTGGGTTGTCCTGTCACGAACTTTGCCGACATTGTGGTGGCAGGGGAGAGAATCGAAAGTTGGCTGAAAATGGGGAAAATAGGGTGGTAATGCTTCGTCATCAGGATCGAAGAAGCCCTTCGGGAATGGTCAGCGCAAGAATGAGGGTGAATCGAGTGCTGTGTATGCCCAGAGAGGATACAGTAGGGATCGTTACTACCAGCACACTGCTGCGGTAACCACCCCTGCTGGTAATCAGTCAGTCCGACATCAACGTCAGCCACCTCAACAGAGAGCCGGGTATCAGGTGAGAGGTAAAGGGATTGATCGCCATTTTGATAAGCCGCCCGTGACATACGCTGTTCTGTTCAAAAAGCTGATGGATCTTGGGTTGGTTCAGCCAAGGGCGATGGTTCCGATGAGATCAGATCAGAGGCCACCCAATTATGATGAGAATGCCCAGTGTGAATTTCATTCTGGAACACCGGGGCATAACATTGAGGGCTGTAGAGCATTCAAGAATGTTGTCCAGGACCTGGTAGACTCCAAGGCTATTAATTTTGCGCCATCACCGAATGTTAATGTTAATCCCATGCCGGCGCATGGTCAGGCGATGGTGAGTGCAATTGCTGAAGATTCGGATCACGCCTGTGGGATGGGTGAAGAGACTGATGGTAACTGCAAGTTTGATGGTTGGATAAAGCCGTGCGTACCAGGAAGCTGGAAGGCTTAAAAAGATCATCACTGTTGCTCATCCGGAAGAGTAATGATTTTCTGTTTTCAGTTTATATGCATGGAAGCCATACGTGTTGCCCGACACGTAATGGTTCATTGTAAGGGCCACCTCATGTTTAAATTTTGCACATTCTGCATCATTAATAAAAGGATGTTTTTCAGTCAAAAAGCGGTGTTCCCTGTTTTTCATTTATTTTTACAGTTTAAAAAACAAATAAAAATGGCAATGTTTTCATTTTTCATCTTTTGATTTGTCTCGTCCCAAAGTCGAAAAATAATTCTCCGGATCTCGTTGATGACAATTTGGTTACACCTCATATGACTTCGACAATCCGAGCAATCAGGCTGAAGAAGAAGGCGAAGAAGATTGTGATCTGCTGGAATTAGCCAGGTTGTTGAAACAAGAGGAGAAGGTGATTCAGCCGCTTGAGGAGCGAGTTGAGGTTGTTATTCCAAGCACCGCCGAGGTCAGGAAGGAAAAAATTGAGGCCGCTTCAGAGGCGAATCGAGACCAGAAGGGTAGCCTTGTTAAAGGAACATGTGGATACCTTTGACTGGTCATGTCAGGGTATGCCAGGGTCGGATACCGACATCGTTGCGCACAAGCTGCCATGGAGAGCAGACTGTCCTCTAGAGAAGCAGAACGCCGGTGCTACTTATCAGAGAGCCATGGTGACTTTGCTTCATGATATGATTCATCGTGGAATCGAATGCTATGTTGATGACATGATAGCAAAGTCCCAAACAGAAGAGGGGCATCTAGCACACCGGGGCAAGTCGGTTGACTGGTTGAGATTATTCAAGCTGAGGTTGAATCTGAATAAGTGCACTAACAGAGTGCGGTCCGGTAAGATGATTGGGGTTCATTGTAAGGGAGGAATCGAGGTTCATCCTGCAAAAAAAAAAAGCGAAAAAAAAAAGAACAATAAGAGAAACGCCTGAACCGAGAAAGAAAAGGAGATTCATGGTTTCTTAGAAAGATTGAACTACCTGTCATGGTTCTCATCTCATCTAACAGCCACGTGCGAACCTATATTCAAGATGTTGAAAAAAGAAAGATCAAACGGTCAGGTGAAATAATGATTGCCAAAAGGGTATTGAAAGAATAAAGAATAAGTTGCAGGAACCTCTGATTCTGATACCTTCCGTGGAAGGAGCGACTGTTAATCTGTACTTGACAGCCTTCGAGGGGTCTACGAGGTGTATTGGGTCAGCATGACGCGTCTTGTCGAAAAGAGCATGCAATTTACCTTAGCAAAAATTTTACCGACTGTGAAACAATACATTCACTGTTCAGGAAAACTTGTTGTACTTTGGCATAGGCTGCTCGCCGACTGAGACAGTATATGCTGGTTCATACCACTTTGTGGATGTCGAGATGGATTTGATCAGGTAGATTTCTGAAAGAGCCAGCAATGACCGGACGGGTTGCGAAAGGGCCAATGATTTTGATTGACTGATTCAGTATACCTCTCAGAAAGCAATCAAGGGGTGTATTGTCTGATTACATCGCCCCGCAACCCGTGGAGGATTATCAACCGATGAAGTTTGAGTTCCCTGATGAGGACATCTCGAGGTGCTCTAATCGAAAGATTGAGAGTAACCGATCCCGGAGGAGGGGCCTGACCCCAAATCCGAACGGATTCTGATGTCTGATGGGGAGGTTAAGGTGAATGAGCTTTTGATTGCCCGAATAACGTTTGCATGCACCGACGGTGATTGTGCAGAAAATGGTGGTAACCTACAGAGACTGGCATGAGATATTGCCGTTCGCATTGCATGGGTGCCGAATGTCGGTGCGTACATCTACTGGGGCAACGCTTTTCTCATTGGTATATGGAATGGAGGCTGTATTACCCGTTGAGGTTCAGATTCCCTCTTTGAGAGTCCTGATGGACGCGAAATTGCAAGAGGCGGAATGGGTAAGGACCCGGTATGAAGAGTTAAGCCTGATTGAAGAAAAGAGGCTAGCAGCCATCTGTCATGGGCAGTTGTACCAGCAAAGGATGAAGCGTGCTTTTGACAAGAAGGTGCGACCTCGGGTATATCACGTAGGTGATATGGTGCTGAAAAGGATCCTTCCTCCTCAAAACGATCGAAGGGGCAAATGGACACCGAATTATGAAGGTCCATTCGTGGTCAAGAAGGTTTTCTCTGGAGGAGCCTTGTTGTTAATGACCATGGACGGCGAAGATTTTCCATCCCCTGTGAATGCGGACGTAGTTAAAAAATACTTCGTATAAATAGACCCGCTGGACGAAAAGAATAAAATAGTCCAGGCAAAAATGGGCATCCCGGCGGACCAAAAACGGAAAGAATGGTTCGGGCAAAAATTAGGGATATAAAATGAAAAAATGTACACCCGGCAAGTCGAAAACCCCACAAGGGCGACTTGGGCAAAAAAGGGTATCCCGATGGACTGAAAACCCGAGAGGGCGGTCCAGGAAAAAGAGGGATTGAAACGAACAACTGCGTCCCGCATGATCGTTTGCGCTTTGGTTAAAGCATCATGGATAATACCCGGTAGGGATCAATCAGAAACGTCTTGTTCAGAAGGCAGAAAGCACGGAGAGTCTGAGGACATATGGGGTGTAACCGAGTTGGAACTCGATGAGATCACGAGTTTCACATTGCCATTAGGACAGATTTTTCCTTTTGTGCAATTACCTCTTTTCAGGAATTGCTTCCTTTGTATTGCTCATTTGAGCCACATTTTTTTCAATCAATAAAATGCATATTCAGTCAAATAATTTTGTTTTTGTTTTTCATTACTACTTTGATTGCAAAAACATCCAGATATTTTTGATAAAGAATCTTGCATTTTTAAGACATACAGGTCCCTTCCAATGCATGTTTATGAGATTGAAAGCTTGAAATCTTATTTGGAAGGTTGAGTGACCCAAGTGTTGAAATCTTGACACGCCTGGGGCACGGTTTTATCTGATGATCTGTTTTGCAGTAACTGTTAGGTATTCGTCACTCACTTGCAGGTTGTGATATGGAAGCTGTTGATGAAACAAATCCCCAGAGAGTTCGCTCAGGAATGAATGAATGAAAGGATGACGGAGACGTTGAGACGTACGACGATCCTTGATGATAATCAAGAAGACTCTTCAAAATCGGAAGATTGAAAAGTCTGTAAAATTCCCCGCAGAGCCCGATCAGGGACGAATGAATGGGTAGAGAAGTGAGAAGAGACGTCGAGACGTCCGACGACCTTTGGAATTAATCAAGAAGACTCTTCAAAGTCGGAAGATTGAAAAGTATGTATAGTCCCCAGGAGTTCGCTCTCCGTCGAGCGCGGGGCGATTGGGAATACAAGATGATGGAGCAGAAAAGGTCCAGACGAGTCTGGGAGTTCTCAAAAGTGGAAAGCTGATACGAGATTGGGAGGTGGATACCATGGTTCGACGAGTCGACGGGTGTTCTATACCAACTTTTCTCATTTCCCAGCTAGGTCCCCAAGCAGAATTAGAGGACCAAATTCCCTGCAGATCCGAGGTCTGTGGATCCCCTAGCCGAGTCGAGATGATTGTCCCCGGCAGGTTTAAAACGGTGTTTCCTCAGCAGCCAGGTTTGAAGGTTGCTATTCCCCGAGTGGAGCGGGTTTCAATGAAATATATCTCCAGCAGTGTGCACCTCCAGCTGAGTTGATTCTACCTATGGATTGCATGGGTTATCCCTAGCGGAGTAGTACGCGTTTTCCCTAGCAGGGTCAGGATGGTTATCCCCAGCAGGTGTTAGATTGATGTTTCCCCAGTCAATGGGCCTGGAGATTGCTATTTCCTCAGCAGAGTATCTGTGAGCATTTCCCCAGTGAAGTCGTCTGGTATCTGTGAGGGTTTCCCGAAGCAGAGTCAGGATTGATATTCCCAGCAAGTCAAAGACTGTTGTATCCCCACAGAGTGTGGGTGGTTCTTATTCCCAGCAGTTTCCCGAGAGGATTGGGTGCAAAGAAGGTTTTTCCCCAGCAAGGGTTGCCTTATCCCAGCAGCAGTGCTTATCCCCAGCAGGGTGGAATCGGAGTATTGACGAGTTCCTTAGCAGAGTGTCTCGTGCTTCCCAGAAGAGTCCCTTGAGGGGGATATTTTTTATGCATTCATCGTGTAAATAAGCATAGCATATTGCATAGAAAAAATAATAAATCGCGTAGCATTTCCATAATTATGGAGCATTACGCAGAAAAAGATCATGCATCATTGTTGCAAGCATAGAGCTAGATTCAAGCCGTGGTTACCGTTTGAGAGGTGGTTGTGCCAGAAAGCGAAGATGTTACTCTGAGGAGTTTAGCATCATGACGTCAGATCAGCAATGTTCCCCAGTAGTGCGATATTGGAGGAAATGTTTCCGTCAGACAGAGATGGAAATAAAATCAAAGGACGTTACGCGATCAGCGCAATTCAAGCCGTGGTTACCGCTTGAGGATTGGTTTTGCCGGACAGTGAAGACGATACTCCGAGGAGTTCAGCATTGTGAGTTTGGAGCAACAGTATTTCCCAGTCATCAGTAAGTGTCTGGTCGAGCTTTCTTTGGTGTCAGTAAACATCATCATTCGATGTCCAGTAAACGTCAAGTTATTTCCCAGTCATTGTTTAATGTCTGGTCGATCATTGTTTGATGCCTGTAAACATCATTGTTTGATGCCTGTAAACATCATAGTTTGATGTCCTGTCAACATCATTGTTTGATGCCTGTAAACATCATTGTTTGATGCCTGTAAACATCAGTGTTTGATGCCTGTAAACATCATTGTTTGATGTCCTGTCAACATCATTGTTCGATGTCCTGTCAACATCAGTGTTTGATGTCCTGTCAACATCCTTGTTTGATGCCTGTCAACATCATTGTTTGATGTCCTGTCAACATCCTTGTTTGATGCCTGTCAACATCCTTGTTTGATGTCCTGTCAACATCCTTGTTCGATGTCTGTCAACATCATTGTTCGATGTCCTGTAAACATCATTGTTCGGTGTCCAGTAAACGTCGAGTTTCTTCCCAGTCATCAGTCAGTGTCTGGTTGAAAGTGTTACTCTGAGGAGTGTGGTACCATGACGTCAGATCAGCAGTGTTCCCCAGTAGTGCGATATTGGAGGAAATGTTTCCGTCGGACAGAGATGGAAATGATATCAGAAGACGTTATGCGATCAGCGCGATTCCGGGGTTCAAATGGAGAAAAGGAGATGTTGCGACATTTTCTGGAGATCGGGGTTCAATCAGAGAAGAGTATATGCTGAGGCATTTTCTGGGGTTCAAACGAAGATTGGAGTTGAAGATTGTATCCGGGATGAGGTCCTTAGGATTATCTTCTGTTCATGTGTTACCTTAGACTCTGGCTGAGGCCAATGGAGGTCGTTATAGGTGTCTTCTGAGGAAGAGATACACATGCTACCTTCCTTTTGTGAAGGTATACCCTCTGACATGTCGCCCTCAGAGTGGTTTGGTGTTATTTCCGACGTTGCCAGCGGAATTATCACGAGAGATTGGAGATCGGGGTTCAAATGGAGAAAAGAAGATGTTGAGGCATTTTCTGGAGATGGGGTTCAAATGGAGAAAAGGAGATGTTGCGGCATTTTCTGGAGAACGGGGTTCATATTGGCGATCGCGAGTTATCGTCAGGCGATTGGGGTTCAAATCGGAGAATGGGGTTCATTATTTGGCAAACAGGAGACTGGGGTTCAAATGCAGAGATCCGAGGATCGTTTGCGTAGAGAAAAATTTCGGGGTCCAAGAAAATGGAAAAAATAGAGAAAACTTTGGGGTTCAAGAAAAGCATAAAAAAGAAAGGAATGATAATCCCCAGCGGATGTGTGGTGTTCAGGCCATAGTTATCCCTGTGTTACCATTTATTTTGGTATCCAGGTCGACGTTTATGTTTCGGCATTTCCGGCCGACTTTTTCCGTACCAGGCGTATTTTTGTTCAGAAGATTGTGTTTCGTCGATTCTGACGGGCATTGTTAATTATTATCCCATCAGAGTGCAAATTGTTCGTCTGTTCTTGGTATTCAATCACTCTTCATCCTGATCATCTGAAAGTCGAGGCTGTTCATATCGACAGGTTCACAGTGGATTGAATAGGGGCAGCTGTAACACCTCAAAATTTGCCCTCCTCTCTTGGGACTAGCATAACATATTACATATCATTTTTAGGTCATTAGGCATTGCATATTGCATATCATGTGGTTGCATTGTGCAAGTCATTCTCCCAAGTCTTGGTCAGAAGATGAGAAAGTCAAAGTGCAAGCCTAAGGTTTTATTGACTGATCATTGGCCATCTGAGGATTGGGCTGTGAATTAGGGTTTTATGATTCTCAATGGATATTGGTCTTCATCTTGATTGCAATGATACATCATCATCATCATGGTTGGGTATCATCAGGACATTGAAGTAGATTCCTTGAGATTAGGGTTTTGACCACTGGTCAACCTTAATCAGTTGCAGTGGGCCAATCAGGGCATAATCAGGAGGTGGGGTCTACAATGGAGATGGGGATCATTATTTGGTTATATGGAGATTATTGAGGCTAGGGTTTCATCCTTGGGCCATTTCATCAGAGGATTGGGGCTCAGTTTGATCTATGCATTGCCAAATTCATCTATCAGTTGAAAAGTCAATTGTGGTCAACTGTGCATGATTTAATGGATTTGGGGGTGGAAATGAGTTGGATACACTTCATTCATGTTGGAACAAGTGTTATTTGACATTGCAAAGCTTAAGAATGGAGAAAATCAAGTCAGAACAAAAATTGCCAAAAATAGAAAGTGACTTGTAATAGAAGTTTCCAAAAATGGAAAGTTTTTGACCTCAAAATTACATGTCCAAGGAAGCTTCAAAGGAAAATTTGTTCAACATGAAAGTTGTAGATCTTGTTCTCACCTTTCCAAAAAGTCCAATAACTTGAAAATCCCATGTATGGTTGTCAAGTTATGGTCCAGTGAATTTCAAAAATGACCCATAATCAAGAGGGCATAACTTCCACATGGAGTGTCCAAATTGGATGTTCTTTATATGCACAAACTCCATTTGACATGTACTTTCATGGTGCATAATTGGATTTCTTCAAAAATGGTCAATGCAAAAAGTCAAATTTCAATTGTACAATTAAAAGTTCAGGGGCAAAATTGTCCAACTTGAGAAATAATGGGAATTTTTGAATGGGGATTTTTGCAACACTTCACAAATGGCATTTGAAACTTGTTGGAATACTCATAACATGCAAAGGCTTCATGGTTTGAAAATTGGCTTTTAAAATGAACTTGAACAAATGAACAATTAGCCATCACATAGTGAATTTCCAAAATACATGTCCAATGAACATGAAACAAGGGGCAACAGTTCATGACAGGTGTTTAGGGTTTGTGTGAGCTGGCATTGAGCTGGCAATGAGCTGGCATATGCAATTACCATTTTGCCCTTGGTGTGAAAATGACACATTTGCTAAACACATTCCATTTGGTTAATTAAGGTGATTAAGGCTTGGTTAATTGGAGGTATAAGTTCTTAATCATAACTAACTTCTAACAGAATCACAATTCACAAATCACAATCAAAAACTCTCCAAATTCTCCAACTTCTCTCAAGAACACATCACACAAAAATCAAGAAATCTTTGCCAATTCTCCATGGAATTCGAAAATTCTTGTTGATCCAATCTCTATTCATCATCTTCTACATCTGTTTTTGGATTTCATCATCAAATACACACTAATTCGCAACTGTCCAAGCTTGCTCCATTAATGGTGAATCGAGATTTGGTGCATTAGAAGCAACTTCCATCAAACCTAAGCATTGGATTCAGCTTCTTGGAGCTTCTACTCCATCTGTTTGAGGAGAAATCGCGCGAAGAACATCAGCTTCAACACTGCCATTTCCAGGTGCTCCAAAATTCGAATGTCATGTTTTTATGAATTGTTATATGCGTTGTATAGTGTGTTTCGTGTGGATTTCAATGATGCTTTTAGTTTTAGGAATGGATTAGTGTAGCTTATGAAATCTGGATTCAAAGTTTCGAATGCAAACCCTAAGTCGGTCGATCCGTGAGATACATGAACATTTAGGATAAATTAGGACGATATTTGAGATCCTCGTGTTGAGACGGTTCCAACCATATGCGGATTGTGGATTTTGGTGAAACTTTTGTGTTCTTCGTGTTCTTGTTGGTTCTGGAAATTTCTGGGTGAAAGTGATGAGGAAAATCGTGTTTGATCTGAATTTCAGTTTGAATGTTCAAATAGCTTGTTTCCCGCGCCACTGTTCACGTTATTTACCATTGTGCCATATTAATTCAAATAAATTGTAAAAAATCACAAACACCTTAAAAAATTCACAAAAAATTATTTAATGATCAGAAAAATGTGTGGATTTTTTTGTTGACTTCCTAATTCTCTTTAGAATTTTATTGACCTATTTTTGGAAGTTGTGCTTGGAGGAAATTAGGTTTGACTTAGGGTTGTTTGACATGTATGCAATTTTGATACATTTTGCCATTCCTATTGTGAAACACTCATGCCTTGAAATAAATGCTTGAAAATTTTTGTGGTGATTATAGACATGCCAATGGTGACTTACATGTAAACTTTGTGAATTTTGGATACCTGTGGCTTGAGTTATGAATTTTTGAACCTAGGTGTGACAATTTGTGTCACACCTAGTTAGGTCAACTTGCTGGATTTATTTTCATGACCTAGGCTTGTTAGAATGATATGAAATTTTGCATGGATGTTCATTAACATGTTAAGATGCTATGTGTATTTTTCTGGAATTTTATGTGGCATTTTCAAATTGATTGGTATTTTTCATCTCTGTTAGTCAAATGTGCAAGCTTGTGTGACATGTGTTGGTATTATCTTTGTGAAATGCTCATATGGTATTGGATGATGATGAAATTTAGTATGCTGGTTATAGACACATGATAGGACATGATGCTTCTGGTCCCATTCATTTCTTTATTGTTTTCATTGACTTATGAATTTTTGAAGTGAATGCATGTGTTGATGTTGTGATTTGGCTCATATAATTGTGTCTGTTTTTGTTGATTTTCATTGACATGGTTCCCTTTGTCCAATTGAGCTAAAATTTGACATGCCATACCTTGAATATATCCTGTTTAGGTGTAAATTATTTGAGGATTTTTGGATTTGTTTTGACATGGAATTCAATGCAATAGTTCTGTTTGGATGTTTGGTGTTCCATTTGACCTAAATTGAATTGTTTTGTGCATGAAATGAATATAATGAATGGTATGAGCATGGGACTAATTGTGTTGGCTTTTGTTTGACATTAATTTGACTTTGGTTAGAGATCCCTTGCTGTTTAGACATTTTTGTCACCTTTGGACCCTAGGCTTGGCCTAGTGGTCTAGTTTCTAACATTTGATTGATTTTTCAGGATGAAAAGGTGCAATGTGTATGGAGATTGAATCAAGTTAATTCAAATGAGTTTGGTTGATGTTTGTACACTAACATGGCTTGGTTTTGTAGGTTATGAAGCTTGAGCTTGAGCTTTGAGCTTGCTTTGTTGTGCATTAGTTTGTATAGTCTAACTGATTAACATTTGCTGTTTATGTTTGTCTGTCTGAGTACTGATGATACTTGATTGTTTTCAAGTACATTTAGTCGCTTATAGTTCTTTTAAGAACTTGCTTGCTAGCTGCTGCTTGGTTGTGTAGACCATTTGAGGTAGGTCCTCTTGACTTCATGTAGTCTGGAGACCCGGTTTGTTATTTGGCTGGGCAAAATGTCTGAAGTCCTCCTTAAGAGGCGATGGTTGTGATTGTTTAAAATTGTGCCTAAGCAGGTAAAGACCTCTAAGAGGCAATTGGTGGAAGTTAGGGATATGCAATCTATCCCCCACTATTCTGTGTGTCGTCCCGCTGCTCACACGGCTGTGTGTTGATGCATTGGGGCACAAACCCAAGATCTGTGCTGTCGCACAATCGAGTCAGAGTCATTGAGCGTAGAAGGGTCCCTCCATTCTGGACCCACGCTCCCTTGTCTGAAGCTCTCCCTGGTCAGGGATAAGAGCTGTGAGGTCTGATCCTCACTTCACCTTTCATCTGCTTCACCTTAGCCTCGTAATGGCAAGGTTAAGAGCAAACACAGCCCGTACAGATGACTTGCTGAGGCAGTCAAACCTATTGTGTGAGCCCACTTGTTTGGTTATAGTGCGTGCTATGTGGATATCTGTTTGAGATGCTTGTTCTCATTTGATGTATGCTTGAATTATTTTGTATGCTTGTATGCTTGCTTCTTTCCTGGATAGGAGTAGTTTGCTTATGCAAGTAGGATAGAAAACTGAACTTAGGGTAACGATGCATGACAACACTAGGCTCGAGTCCAGCTCCCTGGTAGTGTGTCTTCCCCTGGTTTCTGGCTAGTAATTCAGTCCCTTTCAGGGGAACTACATCGCCCTAATCCTTGTTCCAGACGAGGTATGTAGGCAGGTGGTCGTGTGAGACCACTCCGGGCAACCTTTTTCTTTTTGTGTGTGTTTGCTTGTTATCTTCTTGTGTATGTTTGGGTTCGGATGCTGACGTAAGCCCAGTGATTGGCTGTCGGGCTCCACGCTTGCCCTTTTGAGTGTGTTTTGGCTCGGATGCTGACGTAATTCCATCAAGTGGTTGTCGGGCTCCATGTTTGCCACCCTTGTGTGTTTGTATGTTTTATGTTGTTTGGCGTGCGTAAGCCGAACTACAGTGGCTCTGATTCTTGTTCCAGACAAGATATGTAGGCATAGGATGCGACGTCCTATCGAGCTCCCTTCTCCTAACCCCACCTGTGTTCCTTGCGTGTGTGTGTGATGTTTAGCAACCTTTTCTATTTTTTTAGAACGTGGATCCCGTCGAGTACGACGGACGTGAGGGGTGCTAATACCTTCCCCTTGCGTAACCGACTCCCTTACCCTTTCTCTTTGGTCGCGAGACCATTTCCTTTCCAGGTTTCTCTGAGCGTTTCCTTTCCCTATCTTGGGATAAATAACGCGCAGTGGCGGCTCTGTGTTGTGTTTTTATTTGAGTCCCGCCGGTTGTTTTTTCGCGGATGCGACATGATGCTTCATTGTTGGGTTTGGGTGGTGTGTTGATGCAGAATAAGCAGGTTATAGCTTATGCTTCGAGACAACTGAGGGTTCATGAGAGGAACTATCCGACACACGATTTAGAGTTGGCAGCCGTGGTATTTGTTCTGAAGTTATGGAGGCATTACTTGTACGGGTCAAGATTTGAGGTTTTCAGTGACCATAAAAGTTTAAAGTATTTGTTTGATCAGAAAGAGCTGAATATGAGACAGAGGAGATGGTTAGAGTTTCTGAAGGATTATGACTTTGGTTTGAATTACCATCCGGGTAAAGCAAACGTAGTAGCTGATGCATTGAGTCGGAAATCATTGCATATGTCTATGTTAATGGTTAGAGAATTGGATTTAATTGAGCAGTTTAGAGACTTGAGTTTGGTGTGTGAAAGTACTCACAATAGTGTTAAATTGGGAATGTTGAAGTTAACGAGTGGTATTCTGGATGAGATTAGAGAGGGTCAGAAATCCGATGTGCTTTTGGTTGATAAGTTGACTCTAGTGAATCAAGGTCAAGGTGGTGAATTCAGAGTTGATGAGAATGGTGTTTTGAAATTTGGTAATCGGGTGTGTATTCCGGATGTTACCGAGCTTAAGAAGAGTATTCTTGAGGAAGGACATCGTAGTGGCCTGAGTATTCATCCTGGGGCTGCGAAGATGTATCATGATTTGAAAAAGTTATTTTGGTGGCCGGGAATGAAAAGAGAAATTGCGAGTTTTGTTTATTCTTGTTTGACTTGTCAGAAGTCAAAGATTGAGCATCAGAAGCCGTCTGGGCTAATGCAACCGTTGGCTATTCCAAAGTGGAAGTGGGATAGTATCAGTATGGATTTTGTTTCTGGTTTACCGAGGACAAATAAGAATTTTGAAGCTATTTGGGTGATTGTAGACAGATTGACAAAATCGGCTCATTTCATTCCGATCAGAATGGACTATCCATTGGAGAGATTAGCTAAGTTGTATATTGAGAAGATTGTAAGTTTGCATGGTATTCCGTCTAGTATTGTTTTGGACAGAGATCCTAGATTTACATCGAAGTTCTGGGAAGGTTTGCAGAAGGCTTTGGGAACTAAGCTGAGATTGAGTTCTGCATATCATCCGCAGACTGATGGTCAGACTGAGAGGACGATTCAGTCACTAGAGGATCTTTTGAGGGCTTGTGTTTTGGAAAAGGGAGGTGCTTGGGATTGTTATTTACCTTTGATTGAGTTTACCTACAACAATAGTTTTCATTCGAGCATTGGTATGGCACCGTTTGAAGCTTTGTATGGTAGGAGATGTCGGACGCCTTTATGTTGGTATGAGTCCGGTGAGAGTGATGTGGTTGGACCGGAGATTGTTCAACAGACTACGGAAAAGATTAAGATGATTCAGGAGAAGATGAGAATTGCTCAGAGTCGTCAGAAGAGTTATCACGACAAGAGGAGGAAGGCACTTGAGTTTCAAGAGGGGGATCATGTGTTTCTGCGTGTTACTCCGATAACTGGTGTTGGTCGAGCTTTGAAGTCGAAGAAGTTGACACCTCGATTTATTGGTCCTTACCAGATTTTAGAGAGGATAGGGGAGGTAGCCTATCGTATCGCTTTACCGCCGTCACTTGCGAATTTGTATGAGGTTTTTCATGTGTCTCAGTTGAGGAGGTACATTCCTGATCCGTCGCATGTAGTCCAAATAGATGATGTACAGGTGAGAGATAACCTGACTGTTGAAACATCACCTATGAGGATCGAGGATCGAGAGTTGAAGCAGTTGCGGGGTAAAGAGATTGCTTTGGTGAAGGTAGCTTGGGGAGGACCAGCAGGTGGCAATGTGACTTGGGAACTTGAGAGTCAGATGAAGGAGTCTTATCCGGAGTTATTCGCTTGAGGTATGTTTTCGAGGACGAAAACTCTTTTAGTGGGGGAGAGTTGTAACACCCCGATAAAAATAAGATAATTATTTAATTTAAGTTAATATTATATTTATTAATTTAATTAAATAATTGGAATTATTGGATTATTATTATTATTATTATTGGAATAATAATTATTGGAAAATATATATAAGTTGGAAATAAGGAAAAAGAGTTCCATTTTTGGTAAAAAGAGTTTTCACGTGAAAACAGAGAAGCGGCTCAAAAAGAGGAAAAGGGCAAAGAGGCAGAGCAAGAGGAAGAAGGGTGGAGAAGAGAAAAGCTTTAAGCTTAAAGATTCGCCGGATTAACTCAGGTAAGGGGGGTTTATCGTCGTTTAATGGGTATTATGGGTTAACATGTAATGGGTAGTGATAAACCGTTGAATTAACCCTAATTGGGATGTTGAATGCTGAGAAATTGTGTTGGATAAGTTGTGTTAAAGCTGTAATTGAATCTGTAGTTGTGTGAGTTGTGAATTCCCGAACGTATAGCTTTTTACGGAATCGGAATCGGAGGTCCGGAAGTCCTCCAACGGCGGAAAATGCGGAGAATTCTGCATTCTGCTTCGTGTTAGCGCAGGAACAGCTTTCTGTCTTGCGTTAACCGGTTAACCCAGGGCGTTAACCGGTTAACACTGTTATAAATTGGGAAAAATTGTTGTTTTGTCTGCGTTAACCGGTTAACCCAGGGCGTTAACCGGTTAACACTGTTGTGATTTCTGAGAAATTGTTGTTCTGTCTGCGTTAACCGGTTAACCCAGGGCGTTAACCGGTTAACACTGTTAAAATTGGCCAGGAAGCGTGTTCTGTCCTGCGTTAACCGGTTAACCCAGGGCGTTAACCGGTTAACACTGTTATAAATTGGAAAAATTGATATTTTTAATGTCGTGAACATAATTGGTGATTGGCCTATATCGGTGTGTGATATAGTAGGGATTATTTCCCGTTGTTTTGAGTAGGATAGGTATTAGTAGAGTGTGCTAATACTGTGATTGAATCATTTGGCATGACATGATATAATTATGTGATAAATGTGCTGATGAGGTGTGAAAATATGCATAATGTTGTGAATGTATATATTATGCATGTGTTGGTGAATGGACTGTTTTATGGCTTAGAGTGTGAGCATATATCCAATGTGGATTGTTGTTAATGATGTTGTATTGCTAGGTGAATTAGCATGCATATTGTGGCCTTTATGGTGGTAGCTAATTCCCATGGTGAGGAATTAGTGAGTAAATCATTGTGGATTGTTGTTGATGTTTGCATGCTAGGTGATTAGCGTGCATAGCATGGCCCTTGGGGTGGTAGCTAATTCCCATGGTGAGGAATTAGTGAGTGAGTCACTAGGTCTCAAATGAGTGGGACTAGTGGGCTTGGTAGCCGTATCTGGATTTGATCGGTGAGGTTGAACTATATGTTCACGAATAGTCGGTACCGCATGCATGGAGTCTCATTGCATAATGTATGTATGGCGTATGATATGAATGGATGTATTCCAGTATTATACGTGTGTTGTGTGTTGTGTGTTGTGTTGATGTTGAGTATGATTGAGTTGATATTGTCGTTGCTGAATGTGTAATCTGATTTGGGTGATAAAATGTGTTAAATTACTTAACATTGCATGATATTCTATAATGCTTATTATATAGATTGAGGAACTCACCCTTACAACTGTTTTTCAGGTAACGAGCAGTGATTGAGTAGGAGCTAGTGCTTGGAGTCTAGTGTAGTTCCTTAGTGGGTCATGCTCTGGTAGATGTAACATCGGGATGGAATGTTTTAAATGTTTATTGTTGGTTGTGAACCAGTTTACATGTAATATGCTACATGTTTTGAATGATCGATTTGATCTCTATCCGCTGCGTATTGTGCGATGCTTTATGTTTTGAATTAAATAATGAGCATGACTAAATATTATGGTGAATGGTGTGAAGTAATTGTGTGACACCCTTAATTGCATATTTACTCTGATTGATATATTGCTATTTTAATTAAATATTTGGGGTATTTTAGAAGGGTGTTACAGCCACCGCGCTTTTATTGTTTCCAAGGGAAAAGGGAAAAGTACGAACAAAACCCATAAATAAGAAGTTTTCAAGTCAAAACTAATAAAATGTCAGAGATTACAGGTAAGAGGTTTGGTTACACAGAGGGAAGGTGTTAGCACCCAAAGTGTCCTAGGTACTCCTAGGGAGCCTTTTTTTATGTGCATATGTATTTTGTACAAATGATGTTTGCAAGCAACTAGAATGGGGGGATGAGAAAAGAATTTATTAATTATATTTTTGTTTTTGACAAGACCTTTGGACTTGTGCCTACGTACCAACATAAAAATGAGGCATCAAAACCTTGTAGTTCGTGATACAAATTTCAAAATAGATGCTTTGCTTTTAACAAGAATTAGGTTTGAAAGGCACAAACGCCTAAAAAATGGTTTGAATGAGTTAGTTCTTTTGGATTTTGAAGTCTTTAAGTCAAGTATAGTTAAGTTTATTTACATGTTTATTTAAGAAAAGAAGTTTAAAATGCAATGGCATAAGGCCAAAGTTTCTAGTTTGCAAAATGGTCTAAGTTTAGATAAAACAAGTACAAACAAAGAAGTTTTTAAAAGGAGGGAGAGATTTTGAAATTAAAGAAGTGGGGAGGAGATGAAGAGACTAATCCTAAGCATAAATTTAAAAGTTAAGAGTTGAAAAGCTTTGACCAATGGGCTGCAATCCAATAAGCAAGAATGTCATATAGAAACCCAAATTCTTTTTCCCTTGGACATTAGAATCAAGCAACAAAAAATGCACACAATATTAACTTGAAGAGAAAGGCATCAAATAAATATAGCCACATCCAAGCTTAGCAACTCCATGATCTTCTTCAAATTTTCCCATGTAATAGATGAATTCCACAATGCCATAAGTCACAGGTTCAAAATATCAGCTTCACAATGATCATGTTGCAGATGAACTCAAATGGATCTTCAATGATGTATCAGATGAAGTTTCAGATTACAAGCACTTGGTTACATGCAAGTTGGCATTAGCCAAGTCCTTTGCATAGAGAGTATTGCCTAAATTCTAATTCCAATTGTCTCATATCGAACACATAGTCCACACAAGATGTTTTTTATAGTTTTGGTTTTTATTATGTACATTAATGGACAAAGACCACACAAACAAACACAATATACACAAGCAAAATATATCACAAAATATAGTCAAAATGGAAAAAGTGAAAAGGATATTAACATAAACAATTAGAATGGTATGAATAATGACAAATGAATAAGGCTTAAAAATAAAGTACATTAAAGTAAATGACTTGAAATTAAATGTTAGTTGTTAATGAGTTAGAGGTTAGTATTTCTTTTTCTTTTTCTTTTAAGTCATTCTTTGGAGAACACTCAACCCACTTATCACAAACATGGATCCTTGAACCAAGACATCTTCCAAAGGAAGGAAAAAAGGCCAAGTTTCCACACAATACCATGAAAGAGGGGAGACTTACAATCTCACTAACTAGAATTCTATGTCTTTTGTATCAAAAATTTAGCGTTATGTTAAGCAATCGTAATTGGACTTATGTAGAAGTCACAACTATTTGAGGTCGGGCAATAGAATCTTGGTGTTAATGCATGTTAGAGACATAGTATAATGGACTATGCTCATGAAACATACCACACACAAAAAGAATATGCAAAAGTGGTGGCCTAATCTCATCCATACTTATGTTGATTTTGCAATCAACTAGCCTTAGGATGTAGAGATATCATAAGTCTATGCTATGAATGCATAAAGAAGGGGAATAAGATGAAGAGGGAGGGGAATGGATCAAAACTCAAATTGGACAAAGGAGGAATTTTACCAAATTAAGATCATTCATTAATTTTTGGAGATGGAATGTACATTCCATCAATCCCCTAAATCCAATGATCTTAACTTAACAAAGTCAAATCAACCTTGACCAAGGCCCACCAACACAAGTCAAACTTATACAAACAATCAAAATGGCTCAACACAATTATTTGGCATTTATTCAATTTAAAAATACTAAAAATAATGCATTAAATTAAATATGGTTTGTCAAATTCCTAAAACCTCATCAAAACACCAAAGAAATGGCCATGAGATTTATCATAGGTCAAACAAGGTCAAAGGACCTTGGAGAAACGTTTTCAGAATTCTTAGAGACTTAAAAGTATTTTTAAACAATTAAAAATAATCACAAAATCAATAAAATCATGAAAAATATTAATAATGATCCAAAAAATAATTTTAATTCAAAATATGAAAGAGGATTTTATTTAAATTTTTTTGGTGAAACTCTCATATTTTTTGGATCAATATTAAAATTAATATGATTTAATGAAAATCAAAGGAATAAAATGAAAATTAGAAAATACAAAAAAACGTGGACCACTTGATCTCCCTAATTAATTGAGGTGGCAGATCAAGTGGTCCTCTGCGCACTTTCCACCATAGTCGTTAGTCAACGTGTAACACAAGTGGTATTACAAGCAACGCACGAGATTAAAACATTTTGAATTGATCATGTGGCTCAGAACCTGTCCAACACATCACCGACGCTAAACCTCCGATCATCTTCTCAGGAGAACCTCGCCGGACTGGTTCAGTCATCACCATCACATAAATGAAAAAGGAGGACATGATCTGAAAGAAAAAATGGCATAGAGCACGAATCTCACCTCAATTTCAACTAACTCCAAATATATAAAAAGATATGAGGAGTTGAATTTTGAGGTGTGTCAACTGAGTTGCTTCGATTTGACCTCAAAGCAACTCAATCTTCGTTCCTACATTGGTAGGACTTCAGACAAACCAAATATCCAAGAGAATTGATGAGAATTGAGTGAGAATCGAAGAGAAGACAATTTCTGGAAAATACCTTCAATGTTGTGCAGAACTTGCTCTTCCTTGCTTCAATTCTTGTTTGGTCTTGCTCCAATGACTTGCAGAAGTGGATTAGGAATGGAAAGAAGCTTTGGATCTTGGAGTTTTGGAATCTCAAAACAGTGAGATTCAAACTCAATTTTCAAGTGAAAATTATCAGGTTTTCCTTTGAAATGTGAAGGTTTGAAGAGAGGGGGCAAAGTTGGCGCACAAGGATCCTTTCAAATGAGCTCAGAGGGTCCATATTTATAGCATTTGGGAGTGTTATTTGCACACTTGAATTTTCTTCCAAATTTGGCAATGTCATGCACAAGCTTAAATGGGCGTGTACATGCCCATGAAGCAATCCAATTAGGTCCAAATGCATCTAAAATGAGGTTGGAATGAAGCTTTAATGGAAAGGCAATGTTATGTGATCATTTGAACTTTAATTTCCACCAATGCTGCAGGCCTGTTAAAACCATGCACAACCCTATCAAACTTGGTCCAAATTGAATGAATTAGGACTCTTTGGAAAGCTTAGATCAAGAGGAACAACTCTTATATTGAACACTTTTCCATTTGGAACTTGGATCAATGTGAATTTTGAGGTGGAAGTTTGGAAATTTCAACATGTTGAAAAAATTTCTAAGTGTCAAGCCATATACCTCAATGTTCCACCTTACTAAACTTTTTATGTGAGCTCCAAATGAGAAAAGTTTCTTCATCAATGTTGTATCTATTTAATAGACCTTCAAAATGGTTACCAATATGACATCATTTGGATTTATAATGAGAGAGTTATGCATTTTTGAAGTTGAAGAAAATCACTTGTTCAATGGTATTGGTCCAAAATGACCTATAATGTATCCTCATATCACATGCTCATAAAAGTTGATTTAGCTTTCACTCCAAACATAAAAGTTTAAGTAGACATCTTGAATTTGATTTTTCAAATTTCAAATCTTTCATCTCATAAATATTGAGCAAGTTATGGCCTTGGGAAGTTGACTTTAATATTAGGGTTTAGACAAAATGACCTATAATGTTTCAACATAGAAAATGAATTTCCAAGAAACATTAGATCTAGAATTCAACATGAAAGTTGTTTGGAATGTCATTTGTAGTAACTTTTCTTTTGGAATCATTTTCATGTGGTGAAAACTGTAGGAGATAGGGTCTAGGGAGACCCAGTTTTGACCAGATGAATTCATCTGGCCAACCACCATCAACCATCTTGCTAACTTGCAATTCTCTTGACTTTTTAGGCGCATGGTAGATTACATATGCATAATATGATGAATTTTGGAGTGTCCCTTGAGAAATTTGATCAATTGGTGAGGAAGCTTGTTGAAGAAGTTACTTAGGATGCCCAGACAAACTAGGGTTTCAAAGGCAAATCACCCTCAAACTCTTGAAGAAAACTTGATCAAAATAACATGTAGAGATCATGGGGACTCATATATGATGCTTAGAGCCATTGTGGATCATTCCTTGGTTGTGCTCTTAGGAATGAGGGTCTTAAACCCTAGATGTGAACTTGATAGATCAATAGTGATCATGCCCTACCTACAAAAGAGTTAGGCAAATAGAAAGACATATTTTTGGTATTTTGGTTACTAATTTGATATATATACAAGTATGATACAATCACATGGTGCTTGGTGATCTCTCCCAAAAAAAACCTAATGAAAGAGGGGTAAGGAGGGTGCCAATGTATGATCCCAATGCTTATGCATATGATGAAATTGCATGAGGGATCTTAGGGTCAAAATTGGGGTCTTACATTATGCATTTACCGGTAAAATCTCAAAAAACATTATGTGTCATTATTTATATTAAATATCATTTTTATTATGTCAAAATGTCATTGATCTTTCATGCATGTACCGATATAAAGAAAAACTTCAGAAAATGCTACATACACCCCCGGATAAGAAACTAAACCAAGCAAAAGCCCAAAATCCGTAAGAAAAATATGGCCCAATATCCATTTTATGAAGATGGTGCACTCCATCTACCCCCTTGGAGAACTCCATAGGGTCTAGAGCCTAAAATCGTGGCAGATTTGAAAAACATCATTTTTGCCCCAATTCCTTTCATCTTCAACCTCTCCAAGCCCCATTTCCTCCACCATTGACCAAATTTAAAACCCATTCAACCTCATTAACACTCATTTACTCACTAACCCATTATCATTTCCACTACCCCACTCACTTTCCATCCATAAAAACCTCATACGTCAGCCAAAATCCACAAAAACCCTATTTCACCATCTCTCACTAAAACTTCCATTTTTCTTCAACAAACATCAACAATGGCAGAAATGGGAGACATATAAGTTATTTTTCGCGAGAGAAAAGCTGGGTAGGCATAGGCGACAGTTTGAAGAGTTGCAGACACACAAAATTTTTGCTATGAGATATATTGATGTAAACTGTCTATATAGCTTAGGTATTTACCATAGTGTCTTCTACATGCCTATTAACTTTGGATTGCATGATATTTTTGAGCGTAAAGAACCTATCTATGAGAGGTTGAACCGGGAATTCTTGAGTTCCCTGATTTATAATATTAGTCCTAAAACTGCTAGTACTGCCAGTATGGTGAAATTTAGAATGTTTGATGTGGAATATGAGTACACTACCGACTACCTTGTATTCCTGTTAGGATGGGAGAATTCAAATAAATTAAATTCCAAATAATTTCTCTTTTTACAGGCTTCCCTCACACATATAAGGTTGAATTCAGTCCCTTTTATGATAACACACATGTGTGCTTTTGTGAAAAAGAAGGGGACCATATCATTTGGAGGATCGATTGCCTCCATTGCACGAGCTTTAGAGCTAGACATTGAGCTAGCGACATTATAACCATTACCGCACTGCATAATTAATTTAAAATTTCTAAGACACATACGATTGTGCAAGGTAAGGAAAGAGGGAGGCTATCACCTCATGGTTCATAATATGGCTATCTTGAGTGTTGTTTTACCCTGTTCTCGTTGTACCGATGTGTGACTTGAAAGAAACTGGACTTATGACCTACAGGTTGCACCCTTTGTCGGTCCGTTACCACCAAGCGTCCCAAAGAATGAATGTGATGGAACCGGTCATGAATATGAGTGGAGGAACCAGTCTCCCGTTCATAATGTACCTCCACCTCATCCATCATCTGCACACACACCACCTACTCGCCCTTTTATAGGTACATCCACCGGTCACTACTTTACTGAAGAAATGCTGAGAGAGCAAAGAGATTGGGAAGAAGAATGCGATAGTTTGTTGTGTGCCATGTATGAGCATCAACAGTACGCAATGGACTTCATGCAAGAGTCTTAGAGACAGACTGAGCAATCTATACGGACCATCCTAGAATCTCAGCATATCATTGCTTCTCAACAACAACGCCAACAAGCTTACATGACCAGTCACTTCAACCTTGTGGAGATGAATCAAGCTTCTATATTGGAAACATTAAAAGACTTCAAGAGTCGAACACCGCACTAACAACACGAGTTAAGCAACTTGAGATTTCATAGAGTGCCCGTCATCGTAGTAGGAGCCGTCATCCTTGACGTTCAGATTAGGTAGGAGAGGGTACTAGTGGTAAGCAGTAGTGTTGTCTAAGTTTTACCTATCGCTTTTCACCTTTTACCGAAACATTGGGGACAATGTTATATTTAATTGTGGGAGGAGATATTTATTGTTTTTATTTTTATTTATGTTTTCTAATTTTATTTCTTTCTAGTCAGTTTTAATTATGCTTCTAGTTTTTTTTAATAATTACATGTGCTTGATGAGTCATATGTGTAGTTTGTCTATTTCCCCCATTTCTTGAGCCATAATTTTTTTTTAAGAATAGAATTGTTATTTTGAAAATTTGGGTTGTTAGATAAGTTTAGGATAGGTTGCAGAGACTTAGGAAAACTTTTGAAAAATTGATATTGTTCTAACACCGTAAGTTTCTTAATTATAGGAACCAATCCGGATACTTATTATGTCGTGGCCTTGAAATCTCACCCTTGAATTAATCCTTAAGTAGTTTATTTTAGCAGTCAGCACCATCTTAGTTACCACTAAGTGAACGAGCCGATGCAAATAGCTGAATGATCCCGTAAAAAGAAAGAAAAAGAAAAAAATACATGTAGAAAAAGCTAAGAATTTGAAAAAGGATCTGCCCTCTAAGTTAGGTAGCCCTCACCTGGTTACTTAACCTAACGGTAGAGAAACTTCTGAAACTTATGCTTATATGTTTGTGCTAAATATAAAAATTACTAAATGTTGACACAAATTTGAATCGTGATCACCAACCGGTTCGTTCACCATGTGAGTACAATATAACGGGCTTAATGTGATTGCGCCTGAATGAAAAGGGATGTAAAATGGATGAGTAAGTTAGGATTAGGTATTATAACACGATGTGGATTGGTTTGTATAGGAAGGAAACTTATGACCGCAAACCGCGAAAGTGTTACTATGATATCCTTAGTTCACAAGCTAGTTTTTTATTTTATGCTCATAAGACTTTTTTTGAGGATAAGCAAAGGTTTATGTGTGGGAGATTTTTCTAACACTGAAACACAATGCGTATTTGGCTCGGATTGCATACGGCGTTCCACATGGCATTGACCATGGGGGTAGCCATGATATGTAAGAACTTACCCATGTTCTAATGGTTACAAGACCATGTCTTCCACCCCTTGTACACATGGCGGACACCATGCCTAGATGGCGGGCGCCATCTTCCCATTTCGCTCCAGTCAATGACGGTTGTAGAAAGTGACCATGATCAGAGACATTTGCTCCAAACGAATTTTGAAGATGATACGTAACTTAAAAGGTATTGTTACACTATAAATAGGACTTAGATCTTTATTTGTAGGCCTCCAAGTTTAGTTGCAACATAGGTCATAGAATCACACTGTTAAAGCAATAATTCTTCACATCAGAGGATTATTGCACCATTGTTGTAATCGGGTTTGGAGCACCGTAGAGTAGAAGTTAATCTTGCTGTCATTTTACTTTCAAGTTAGATTTGTTTCAATTTTGTACCAGATATATGTCTCCGATTTGGAGCAAGTTTTTAATACAATTAGCATTACTATTATTTATTTCTCGCTTCGCTTTTAAATTGTTTATTTTCTCGCACTGGTTTTAATTTGTTTACTTCATTGCTCTGCTTTATCTTGTTTATTTTCCTTCCACGATTACTTGTCAAATTTATTTATCATTGCAAAAGATTCATTTTTAAACTATACTTTGAACGTATCATTCCCGTTGTTCACTTTTAAGACCATTGGCACCCTTAGCACTTTATTTCCCTAAATGACTTATTCCATGAATCAATTATATGCTATGTTATTTAATGTAACCATGTCCAGCTAAATCCTTAGTGCTGGAATGTGAGGACCTTCATTTCAATGGTACTCCACATGTTGTATCTGTAGGAATCATTTAGGGGATGTTATAATTTTAATACAAGTTTTCTGTGTTTAATTTGATGGGTTACTACAAAAGTAGATCTATGATTAAGTTGGATAAGATCAAAATTCGTTTGACATTTAAGATAAAACTTGGTTGGTTTTTAATTGATAAAAACAGCAAAAGCACTTTGTTAAATTAATTAGGGTTATTTTAATATTATTAAAAACTGATTTTAAAACTATTTTAAAAACATTTATAGGTTTAGGATCCGGTTGGCTGAGCATGTGCCAGAAACACTTTATGTTAAAAGTTTCCAATCAAAAGAACTTTTCAACTGAGTCTTATATAAAAAAGGATTTTTCACTTTAAAGTAATATGCGATCGGTGTAGTGTGAGCGGCTGGTATAGATTTGAGGTTAAGTCCGTTTCCGATTAAGCTAACGCGATAACTTATTTTTAATTCTCTCTTTTTCAAGGAAAAAATATTGCCCCATAAGTAATTCTACTTAGAAACAATAGGAGAATTGTTTAATCAATGTGAATGACATTCCAGTATCATTTTTTCTGAATTTATCTTTACTATTTTTAATTCTTATGCACTGTATACACATGTTTGATTAGCCTTAGATAAACATTGTAATGATAGTAATCGATAGATTGACATTGGTCTTTGTGGGATCGATAATCTTTTGTATTACTATGATGTATTTCTTATACTTGGGGAAAGCACGCATCACAGATCCAACAATCCTAAGACTGGGATGCACAGTGGAATTTAGCCAGAATAAAACACGGGATCTAATTCAAATTGGACCAATCAAAACATTCCAATTATCCACCGTGTCTCCAAACTCAGATGGTCTTAGATAAATCCCAATCGTCTTCTCCGATGGTCCTTCACCGGAGTTTCATTGTTTGGTAAATTCAGAACACGAGACCACCACCAATGTGATCGCATCCTCATCACGAATCCAACCATATACTCCAAATTCATTTATCTAAAATAAGGAAGGAGAATTTTATAGAAGTTTTAGAAATAAGGAATCCATGAAAAATAAAATTAAATGATGAACACGATCGATTAACACCGGAAAAGTTAGGGGAAAGCATCAAAGAGTGAACGTCTACATTATGGTAACTTGTTTGAGTTCAAATAATGTTCAGAACTACCTTGTCCAAATGGTGATTAGAAGTTGATGAAGCTCAATCTAGTTAGGGCAGTTCAGGAGGTTTCATAGCTTGGGAATTGTTACAAAGGCTTTAGAGGAGGCCGAAGATGCTAATGGAATCCAGAAATTGGATTGAAACAAGATGGAATTCAAAACACGATAGTTGAATTTTTCTGGAAAATTTTATATTGAAGCAGGGGTTTCTTGCCTCTCAAAACCTTGGAAATTAATGTAGTAGCTTCATCTATTCATAGGGAATGTGTTTGGATCCAAATACGTGTGGAATCAAGCTTAATTCGTGCAAAATGAATTTGATCATGAAGTGAGAAAAGTTTGATTTCCAATCCATCAAAACTCATCCAAATGATATGTTTCAAGGGTCAATTAAATTTTGGAGACTTTGTCAAACATGTTTAGGTCCAAAACGCGTGCTAATTTGGCTTGGAATTGAGATTAGTGAAGTTCAAATTTTGGACTGTGGTAATTTCTTCAGTTCCAAGTCACCATGTTCAACTCAATGGGGCATCTCGCTTTGGAGGCTTTTTGATCTCATTCTTTTTGCAATGTGTTATAATTATAACAAAGATTACAATGTGCCAAGAAAGGTTGAATTTTGATACTTGAGGACAAAGTTATGTCATGTTGAAGTTGGCACGAAAAACTGGTCATATAACTTAGAAAATTCTAAGTCTCAAAAGGCTGAAAATGACCTGTAATATCTCAATGAATTCCATGGCCTTCCAAGTATAATTTGACTTTGATCCTTAAAGAAAACTTGTAGAGGGTATCCCAAATGATATTTTAGAAAAAGAGTCAGACTCAAATGTTGAAAATTGAATAAGTTATAATCCTTAAGAGTTAAGAAAAAGTCACTTGAAAATAGGTCAAATTTCACTAAGTCCACAAATGACCTATAATGTCTTCAGAATTTTGATGATCCTCCAAGCACAATTAGCTCTTGTCAAGTAAAGAGAAGTTGTAGAGGATAATGAGAAGAATCATATGAAAAGAGAAGCATTAAAAAATGTAGATAATTAAAGGAGTTGTGATCCTTTGAACTTTGACTTCAAATGTTGACTTTTTGGTCAAGCCTCTTGGAATAAACTTATGTACTTGGACTTTTCTTGCATTCCAAGGTACATGGGTGATCACATGAACTCAAAATATGATGTTCTTTAATGTATCTTAATTAAACTACTCAAAGTTTGAGGTAGCTTGTTGAAGAAGGCATGCAAATAAACACATGAACCTTCGACTTTTCTTGAGAAGTAAGCAAAAAACTCTGAGATACCTTTGATCAAAATGAGATTGAAAGATGCTTGGGGACCTTATATATCATCCCTTGAAATATAGCCCCTTTAAAATCAATGGTTGGCCATACTTTGACTGAGGAATCAACACAAACCCTAGCTGATGAGTTATGCTTGATGCTCTTTATGGGAAACCCTACCTTGCACAATAAACTTGAAAGAAACAAGACATACTTTTTCTACTTTGATTAGTGGTTAGATGAGTAATGAAAATATAAACACAAAAGTAAAACACAAACAAGGAGGTGCTTGATGATCCTTGCAAAAGACAAACCCAGAAGATGAGAGGGAGAAGACAAAGATGTGACCTTGTTTTTATGCAAGGATGCAGATGATTTTGTGGGATCTTAGGGTTCAAAATTAGGGTATGACACCATTACTCTGAGAGATAAAGAGAGTGGTTAGGATGACATTGTCCTCTTAACTCCCGAGTATTCTTATTGTTGGTTGTACTTAGCTAAGGGATAGATACTTGTCGCCCTCTATGTACCAATTATTAAACTCACCAAATCATTTCACAAACAAAAACTTATTTTGGATGAAGAAGAATGGTTAGGATGCAACTGTCCTATCAATTCCCAAGTATTCAGATTGTTGGTCGTACTTAGCAAAGGGTTAGATGCTTGTCTCTGAGTCTAAAATCAACCCCAACCAATAAAATATTTTTTCTACCTTAGGTCATATTTCAAACTTTCCTTTTCAGAAAGGACATGTTACTTCCTTTCTATCGTGAACAAGCTTAAGCGTCCATGTGTGAGCATATAAGTAATGTTTAACTTCTAGAGTGTGATTCAAGCGCATCAATTATATTGCAAACGAATAGACGCTTAAAGCTTACATGCTCGAGCATAAAAGCTCTGACTTCCTTGTTGCACGAATGAGGATACTTAGGCACAAGGGTTCAAAACCTTGGCGAGCACACTAATTTAAAACTTATTTTCTCTTCCCATCTTATTCTATCATCTCATTTTAAACGATAACAAGTAACATTAAGACAAATAACATCCATATGCATTGACACAAGCAAGTGGTTCCCATTGAGTACGATGGATGTGAGGGGTGCTAATATCTTCCCCTTGCATAACCGACTTCCAAATCCTCTCTTGGTTGTGAAGACCATTCTCTTTGGGGTTTTATCGCTATTTTTCCTTTCCTTTGGAATAAATAAAATCTGGTGGCGACTCTGTATTTTGGCGGCGCGAAAAGATGGAGAGTTAGATGAGAGAGTCGTATCTGACTCAGTTTCCTTCAGGTAATTTTTTAGGGAAAAAATTCTCTAAGTGGGGGAGTGTTTTAACATTCTGAAATTTGGTTAATTTATTTAATCAGATTATTTATATTTTAATTAATTAATTGGTATTTGGTGTGTGATCGGTAAATTAACAAGTGTACTCATTTTCCGATATATTAATAATGGGAAATCCCAAAGTATCGATCTCGAGGACTGCGTGAAGGTACAAAGTTCGTGTTTCAATTCAGTTAAACAAAAGTACTTGGGTGATTTGTTTTGGTTCTTCAATTTCAAAATAGTAAATAACAAGTAATTTAGAAAAATATAATAAAATAGAGAGTAATATGAGTAAGCATGCTAAGAAGGGTGTTTGAACCTGAATCATTAAAAATCACAAATTGACCTTATAATGACTTATTTTATCCCGACTGATTAATGGTTCTCAATCGTGTTTGCTTCTAAGTCCTTAGTGAGTAAACCTTTAATCATTCAAATTAATCTCTATATCCATAATGAATTATAGATAAAATTAAACATTTAATTATCAAGAAAAAATCCGTTTTTATAGGGTACCCCTAGTCCTAGGTGATATCTACTATAAAATACTTGATTGATTAAATAATTAAGCACAAACCACCATAAATCCAACACCGGCCAAACACGTCACAAATCACATAAAATAATAATTTAAATAATTTAATCAATTAAATCATCTTCCTGACTCATTTGTCACAAATAAAAATTCTTCAGTCTCAGACTATACATCAATTAACCATCTCCCTCTCTGCACTCACGCATTGAACCATCAACAACAACAATCACAACACCAACACAAGCATCTGTAAGACCCCAATTTTGACCCTAAGATCCCTCATGTTATCTCATCATTGGCATTGGCTTTGCGATCACACCTTGGCATCCTCCTTACCCTTCATTCATTGGGTTTGTATTGGGAGATATCACCAAGCACATTTGATTGTATCATACTTTGTTTTTCTTTGTTCACTAACAAAAATACCAAAAGTATGTCTGTGTTTGTCCTTGTTTCTTTTGTAGGTGTGTGTGTGTCCATTTGTGCCCTATCAAGCTAACAACTAAGGTTTGAGATCCTCAATGCAAATTATCAATCCAAAAATGGTCCATATTGTTTCCTAACATCATATATATATATATATATATATATATATATATATATATCCCCATGTTCTTAATGTTCCAATTTGGTCAAGAATTCATCAAGGGATTGAAGCTTATTTGCATTGGAAGCCCTAATTCATCTAGGTATCTTGTGTGACTTCCTCGGAAAGTTTCCTTAACAATTGGTCAAAGATATCAAGGGATACTTCATTATACATCATCTCAAGATAACTTCAAGTTTTCAAGTTGGTTCAAAGAAGTTGACTAGAGAAAATCAACTGGTCAAAACTAGGGTTCCCTAGACCCTATCTCCTACACGTTTTGTCATATGAAAATTATTCCAAGAGAAAATTTACTATTTATGACATTCCAAACAACTTTCATGTTAGAATCAAGATCTAAGTTTGCTTGTAAAGTCAAGTTTTATGGTGAAAGATTATAGGTCATTTTGCTTGTGCACTAGTTAGGAGGTCAACCTTCAAGGACCATAACTTGCTCAATGTTTATGATATGAAGTCCATCCAAGTTTCATGATCAATTTCAAGATGTTTTATCACTTTTATTCTTTGATAAATGTCAAATTCAACTTGCAAGGGCATGTGCCAAGAGGAAACATTATAGGTCATTTCAGGCCATTACCATTGAACAAGCATTTTTCCTCAACTTCTAAAATCCACAACTCCCCCATGACAAATCCAAATGTTGTGAAATTTGTGACCAATTTGAAGAGGAATGGAAGAGATAAAACTTTGGTGAGGAAACCATTTTCATTTGAAGCTCATAGCAAATGTTATTCAAGGTGGAAGAAGTGGTCATTTGACTTGGGACTTAGAAACTTTTCAACCATGTTTGATTTCTCAAACTTCCACCTCAAAATTCATCATGATCCAAACTCCAATGGAAAAGTGTTTAACATCAAAGTTTTTACCCTTGATGTCATCTTTCCAAATCATTCAAGATCACTTTATTTGGCAACTTTTGCATTCAAATGATTAATTTTTTTGCATGCTTTCATGTGATGACTTCAGTACCAAATGTGAACGAATTAGAAGTGTATTACATCATTGTTTGGGCCTGATTCAATGCCCATTCACCCATGCACAAATGTTTCTATTTTTGACAATTTTTGGAATAGTGCAAAACAGAATCCCATGGTCTATGAATACAAGTGCATTGCTTCAAGATTAACAGACACACCCTGCCCAAGCCTTGCCAAGCCATCTCAGAACCCTACTTCATAGAATTCCTTGAAGATTTCTTTGAAATCGAGTTTGAATTTCTCATTCTGTTTTGAGATTCAAACTCCAAGGATTCATTGTCATTTTCATATCAATTGGTCACTACAAGCATAAGGAGGAAGAACCAAGTGGATTCACATTGAGATCAAGCCAAATCACTTTTACCCGAAGGTGATTTTTCAAAACATCAAGCCTTCGATTCTCACTCAATTCTCCTATATTCTCTTTGATTATTGGTTGTCTGAAGTCCTACCAATGTAGGCAACAAGATTGAGTTGCTTTAAAGTCAAATCTAACCAACTCAGATCGTGTACCTTAAAATCCAATTCCTCATATCTCTCAATATATTTTAAATTGGACAAAATTGACGCCAAATTCGAGCATCTGAGCTTTTTCTCTTTAAAATAGTGTCCTTACTTTTCATTTTCCGAATGGTTGAGGGTGGACCAGTCCAGTGAGGTCCACCAGAGAAGACAATCGAAACTACGACTCCGGTGATGTTTTAGGGCGTCTCTTGGCCACTTGATCTATTCAATTTATTTTAATCTTGACAGCTCCTTGTGATTACAATCCTTATGACGCATTGACTGAGGAACATGGTGGAAAGCGTGCGCTTAGACATCAGATATGCCACCTCAATTAATGAGGGAGATTTGATGGCCCTCGTTTTTTTCTATTTTTTATTTTAATTCTGATTTTTCATTTAATCCCTTTATTTTGTTTAATTCATATTAATTTCATTTTTAATCCAAAAATATTGGGACTTTCATCAAAAATATTTAAATATTTTCCTCATTCATATTTTGAATTAAAATCATTTTTTGGATTAATTTTGATATTTTTCATGTATTAAATTATTTTTGATTTATTTTAAATATTTTGAAAATACTTCTGACTTTCAAAAAATCATGAATTTTTTTGTCTACGGTCCTTTTACCTTGTTTGACCTAGGATAAATCCCTTGGCCACTTATTCGGTGTTTTGAGGGGATTTGAGGTTTTGTCCATTTTAAAATGCATTTCAATTCATTTTTAATTTGATTTTTAATGGAAGAAATGCTTGAGAATTATATTGAGCCATTTTTAGGGTCTTGTGACATTTGACTTTCTGTTTCGCCTTGATCATGGTTGATTTGACTTTTGTTTGACCAATACTATTGGATTTAGGGGATTTATGAAATGTATATTTCATCCCCCAAAATGAATGGATAGCATTGATCAGATGAAATTCCTCCTATGATCAATTTGGCGTTTCTATTTCCCCTCCCCTCTTCATCTTCATCCCTATTCTTCCCCAATCCATCATTGACCAATGAAATCTCTTCATGTCTAATACTTGTTGATACATCAATGATCTTGTGTCAGATGAATCAACATGATCCAGACTGAGATAGGTCCTCCCCCCATTTCTTTAGTGTGTGGTATGTTTTAGGAGTTTGGTTCTTTGTACCAAATATCTAACATGCATTAACGCCTATATTTTTATTGCCCGACTTCAGATAGTTGTCAGTTCTACGTAAGTCCAATTACAATTGCTTAACATATAACTAAATTTGATCAAGAAGGCATAACATTCTAGTAAGTGAGATTTTGTAAGTCTCTCATTCTTCATGGTATTGTGTGAGTACTTGACCTTTTTTCCTTTCAAGGGAGCTAGTGGCATACTTATTGAATTATCCAAGATGGAGCCCTTCTCGTGGATGATGTCTTGGTTCAGGGATTCATACTTGTGAATGAATGGTTGAGTGTTCTCCAAAGAATGACTTAACAATTAAAACTCTTCACTAACATTTGACTAACACTTTATTAATTTTGATTTTACTTTCAAGTCATTTACTTAATGCAATTTAAATTTTAGTTCATTTATCATTCATGTGCCATTTACATTTCATGCAACTTGTTTATGCTTCAGTCCTTTCCACTTTGCTCACTTGAGCCATATCTTGTGATTGTATATATTATTTGTTTGTTTTTGTCTGTGGTCTTAGGATCTTAAAATATCTAATAACAACAAAAACCCTAAAAACATCTTGGTGGATTGTTGGACTTGATCTGAACTTTTTGACTTAGGATAGGAAACTTCCTTATGCTTTAAGGACTTGGCCAATGCCACTATTTGAGACTGAGCTATATCTGCTTGTACCTTTCATCTGATGCAAGACCTTGATTGACTTTGACTCAGTTGTCACTTATATTTTTTGCTTACTTGTTATACTGTTATAATTGTTGATGTCTGATGATTGCTTCTGAGTTTATCTCAAGGGATATTTTCATTTGAGGCATTGGAAGAGATTGAATACTGCTAGCCATTGGATTTCTTGCTTGGGATATTCTGGCTATCTTTATTTGATGTCATGACCTTCATATAATTTCTTCGATATTGCTTAAGCTTGTTGCCTGCTGTCGCAACCTGCGTAAAAAACAACCGGCGAGAAAAGAAATGACAGAAGAGTCGCCACTGTGCGTTATTTATCCCAAAGGAGGGAAAGGAAACGCTCGAAGAGAACCTGGAAAAAAGGAAAGGAAAAGACAAGGTCTCGCAACCAAATCTTGGGTTCGGAAGTCGATTATGCGAAGGGAAGGTATTAGCACCCCTACGCATCCGTAGTACTCTACGGGATCCACTCTTGTTATTCTTGTCTAAAGGGTGTATGTTTATCTAAGGTACTATTTACTAAAAGAAAGGGGTCAAAGGAAAATGACTCGCACGGATGTCGCATCCACTGCATACGTATCTCATCTGAATATGAGAATCAGAGTCTTCGTAGCTCAGCTACCTATGGGTTAAAGAGGAGTGTGCTCGCTAAGACATCGCGTCTTATGCCTACGTATCTCATCAGGAATGAGAATCAGAGCAAAACGTAGTTCAGCTAACTACAGAAATAAGGGTCTCGATTGCAACTAGGGCAAGAGAAAAGAATCGCAACAAGGGAGAAAGCAAACAAGGATTAGTGGTTAGTTGTCAGTCAAAAACTCGGCAAGACATCGCATCTCGTGCCTACGTATCTCATCTGGAATGAAAATCATAGTTGTCGTAGTTCGACTAACTAGGGGTTAAGGATTGCCATCTGAACATGGACTTACAAAGGAGGACACCAGTTGTGTCAAAGGAGAGTGGGCAATGTGTTCACGTCGTAGCAGTAGGTGTCGCAGCTCGCTGAATCGAGTCTTAGGCAGTTACCTCTTTGCAATAGGACGGGGTGACATGCCACAGGATCGGAGACGCACGGAAGGTCTACAAGAATGGGGAAGCTCTGCCCTAGAGTTGTCATGCAATGTGGACCTATGTGTTAGGATTTAAAAATGGGAACATCTACCTAATGTTAGCATGCAAAGAATGAGGGAATTATACCTATGTTATCATACAAAAGAATGAGGGAATTCTACCTATGTTATCATACAAAAGAATAAGGGAATACTACCTGTGTTATCATACAAAAGAATAAGGGAATACTGCCTATGTTATCATACAAAGGGTTATACCTAATGGGTGCTACCTAAACGGAACAAGAATCGACGGACAGAGCAAGGAAAGGAACCAGGGATAAGGGTAGATGGCGATGCATGAAGCAATCGACTTACAGGTAGATGGCGATGCATGAAGCAATCGACTTACAAGAGAAATGGCGATGCATGAAGCAATCGACTTACAAAAGGATGGATGAATACATGCTGGTTCTGTTAAGTTTTGAAAATGATTACTCGATGTTGGATCGAGGTTTTGATCTTGTTTTGAAATGCTTATCGGATGTTCATTTTAATTCTTGTATTAACAGATGAATAAAGAATGAAAGAATAAACATTATACACTTCATAGGAGAGGGGTACATTTGTTATGAATGGGGATTGTTCATGGCAATCAAACAATAAGAGTGTATATGCCTCATGCATCATACAAGTAGGCAACAGTTAATCAAACAAATAAGATAAGAAAACATGTATATGATCAAATCAAATGAATCAGAGAATGATATAAGGGAGTATTAAACAATGTATGAGAAGTATAAACATGTTAAACAATCAAACAATATTAAGCATGAGTGAAAGAAACAAGTATAGGAGATGACAGATGAATCAGACAGGTGAAACTATGCACACAAAGGATCACTGGATAATTTAATCGGGAAATGATGCAAGGATCAAGTAAAATCGAGGTGAAAGACCTCTAATACATGGAATATGAGCTGAACAAGGGAGGATCAAAAGATCTCGTCAATTGCCTTAAGCAATCCCTTAAGTCAAACATCAATCATATAAAAGTCAATTGAAAAGTCAAGTCAACTTGAAAAATATGAAATAAATAGTAAATTAGTCAATAAAATTATTAAAAATTAAACTAAGTTAGGTGGGGTCAGGACATCATCATCCCCCAAAATGATTTTAAAAATAATGAGAATTAGTGTATAAATTAATTGAAATAAAACAGAAGTCAAATGAAAAGTCAACCAAGCAAACTAGGTCAAAAATAAATCCAAAATAAATTGAAAATGGGAAATAAAATTCCAAAAAAAGGTCAGGTTGACCATGAGATATTGGTCAACCCTCATCCCAAAAATCAGAAGTTAAAAATAAATTTAAGCTATGAAAATAAAATTAATAAAAACAAGTGTGTCAAAATAAACCATTTGAAACAAATAATTAAAATAAAATATTAACATTAAATAAATATGAAAATAAAAATTAAATAAATTTAAATAAAACATTAAGAAATGCGGGAAGTATTTTTTGGTATTTTTATGAATAAGTAAAATATTTTTATTAATTAAAAAAAAATAGAAAATAAAAATAATAATTAAGAAAAGAAAATAAAGTGAATGGATTATGGGCCATGAAGTGGGGTGTGGACAGCAAATGGTGGAGAGGCCCGGTCCAAGTGATTATGTGCATGACACTTAAATAAATGAACGAATTAATTAAATAAGCTATGTCACTTGCCATCGATCGGTCATGTTCATTTTAAGTCATAAAAGACAAAATAGGCATGGATGGTTAAGATTGAGAGACCAACGCGGGATCTAGTGGTCTTTGGGAGCGGCACGTCGTCGTCTCCTTCATGATGCATGAAGCCCTAACGCCATGCATCTTGGGACGCGGCACACAGCAGGACATTTTTTAAAACTTCATCTCCAAAATGCAAACACTATAGGTCATCAAACATTATGAAGTAAAGACCAAAGTTCATGTATGAAATGAGTAGTTTAAAATGGTATCTTATTTTGAAGGAAATAATGGTCTTAGCATAAAGAAAAGTGAGCATATGAACACAGATATGGGTGGAAAATAACAACATGAACTCAAACTCAAAAACAATGCCTCATGGTGAGGGCTTCATAGACAAGCATGGCATATTGTTGGCAATATAAAGCAAGCATGGAATGGCATGGTAATGGTATGGAAAAAAAACAATGATAAGCATAGCATAATGGTGAGCATAAGAAGTTATTCATGTCCATGGAAGAAAGAGTGAAAGCTTACCTAGTGGAAAACAGTCCACTGCCTCTTGATAGTGGAGGAATGGAAGAAGAAAGGGGCTGCTCTTGGTGCTTGTGCAATGGAAGAGGAATGGAAAAAAAACAGCTCTTGACCTTGCCTTTGCTTGCTTGCTCTGAAGTTTTGCAGCCACCCTCTTCAGATTAGGGTTTAGAAGCTTTAAATATGTAGGGTTTGAAATATTTAATGGGCTTGCAATGTTTGGTTTTGATTCATATGCAAAATGTGCAAAAAGTGAGGTGGTGAAAGCAAGCTCTAATTTTGGAAAAGGTTAAGTTAGTGAAACAAAAGCAAATGGAAAAATGAGGTAAAGAAAGAGGGTTGTTCGATTTTGCAGCTTTATTGGTTGTCTTGGTCTGGCAAGAAAACAATCCAACAGGGTGACTTTGAGACTATGTATCTTGATGAATACATGACCAAATGACAAGACAACACAAACAGTAGGAAGAGTGCATGGAGCTTAACATCTTTCATGTTTAACACAAGTTGAAATGATGAGTGGAAAGAGGCGAAAAATGGCCATGAAATCGTGTCTCATCATCTGCAAAATGGTTGGGCCAGTTTGGCCTAAATGCTGCCTTAAAATTCAGTTTGTGATGCCAACTTTAGATGAGTGCCTCTCCCAAACCAATGATCCAAATGGGATGATTCCAAAAGGATGTGAAAGAGGACATGGCAAGGTACAATTGTCATGAAGAAATTATTTTCAAAGGATGCCTTGAAATGCAAGAAATATGGCCAAGAAGTCCTGACAAATTTTGCAGATTTTGGACTTAGAAAATTTTCTAAGTGTCCTAAATTAATGTCTCACTTTGACCAAGCATAACTTTCTCAATATTAATGCAAATGAAGCAAACTTTATATCTATAGAAAGCTTGGAACAAGAGGAACAACTTTCATGTTGGAGAAATTTTCAAATGGAGCTTGAATATTGATGGAAAATGGGCTTAAAGTGGGTGCAACAACCATGAAAACTTGCCTTAAATGGAAAGTCAACTATTTCCAAATTTAGTAACTTTTTGAACTCCTGATTAAATGATGAATCCATGATCCAACCTTGATCAAATTTCACATGTAGGTTCCCTTAAGCATGAATTTTTAGATTCCACTCTTAAAATGTCAGGAGTTGACTTTTCTGACCCCACAATTGACTTTTCCCAAACTGTCTGATTCCCGATTCCATTGATCAATTGAAGCACCTCTGGCTCAAATAAAGAGTTGATTTTTTGTACGTAAACCCTTGTGGGCATATGGAGGGACATGGAGAAGAGTTTCACCCAAGGAATCAGAAATAAACTAATTTTATGCCAAACCCTAGTTTAGGGCAAAAATGATCAGGAACTGATTGCACTGATTGCCAATGGATCTTTCTGAGATAATTGTGAATCTTCCTAGGCCAATATGCTTCTCTAATCATGACACGAATGAGCCCCTCTACTTCCAACCAAACATTGCCTGTTGCAGATAGCCATGAAACCCTAGTTTCCTAATTAAATCCAGATGCACACTCTGGGAGCTGTGAATCCTCCACTGATGAACCGAGGACCATAATAAGATACCTGGACCACCTTGAGACCCTTGAGACTTGTATACTTGGAGAATGAAGTCCACTTCTCAATCTTGCTTTGTGTGGGCTCCATCTATTAAGGAGTGATCAACCAGACACTGATTTCCATGTCTCTAATGCAGTAGGCAATGAGTATGACCTAGTATGATGCTAATGAAATGTAAGACACAATCCCATGCTTCCAAGAAAAATGAAGGGTAAATATTGGGCTATTACAGTTGCCCCTATTCAATCAACTGGAGACCCGAAAGGAAGATAGCAACGACTTTCTCACTTTCAAGGTATCAAGTGATTGAATACAATAAAAGCCCGAAAATTTACACCGAAGTGAAAAATGAAGTAACAATGCCCTTCAGAATCAGCAAAGAGATGGTCTTGATCTGAATATCAACAAAGAATCCGTCTGGTACGGTGAGACTTGGTCTGAGCACCGAAAAAAGAGAATGTTACCCTGAATACCAAAATAAATGGTAACACAGAAATAACCATGGCCTGAATGTCGCACATCAGTCTGAATAATGGAAATGACTTCGATCTGAGCATTGGGAAATACTGGATTATCAACATCGGTCTGAACACCGGGAAATTGGCCTGAATGCCACTTCGGTCTGAACACCGGAAACTGGCCTGAATGCCACAAGTTGCATCGACCTGAACATCGGAAACTTCTTCGATCTGAACATCGGAAAACTAGCTTGAATGCCACTTCGGTCTGAATACCGAAAACTGGCCTGAATGCCACAAGTTGCGTCGACCTGAATGTCGGAAACTTCTTCGATTTGAACATCGGAAAACTGGCCTGAATGCCACTTCGGTCTGAATACCGGAAACTGTCCTGAATGCCACAAGTTGCATCGACCTGAACGTCGGAAACTTCTTCATTCTGAATATCGGAAAACTGACCTGAATGCCACTTCGGTCTGAATACCGGAAACTGGCCTGAATGCCACAAGTTGCATCGACCTGGACGTCGGAATCTTCTTCCATCTGAATATCGGAAAATTGGCCTGAATGCCACTTCGGTCTGAATACCGGAAAATTGGCATGAATGCCACTTCGGTCTGAATACCAGAAAAACTGGCCTGAATGCCATTTCGGTCTGAATATCGGAAAACTGGCCTGAATGCCACTTCGGTCTGAATACCGGAAAACTTCATGCCTGTCAGTATCGGCAGAAATAAGGAAAATGATAATTTAGGCGGCACGTGGGCCAACGACCTATGCTGGGGATAATAAGTCATGAACAACCTTCAGTCTGAGCACTGGAAACAACTTCGGACTTATCACTTGGGATACCGAGAATGTCTTATGCATACATGCGTATGTTTGAATTTTTCGATGGCGTAATGCTCCATGAAAATGGAAATGCTACGCGATTTGGGAGGATGCAATGCGATATGATTCTATATGCAGGGATGCGAAATGCTGGGTTAGAGAGAATGCCAAGCCGAGGCAAGGAATTCCGCTGGGGAAATGATCACAGCACTCTGTGGGGAAATGACCGACCACACGGTGTTCTGGCAATAAAAAAATACCAAGACTCTGACTGGGGAGAGAATAACTCTGAAAGCTTGCTGCTGAGGAAAGCAACAGTTGTTTTGGAAACCATAATCTACAAGAGAGACGACACAGCAGGGAAAGCAAACACCGATACGGTACCGAGATTCTGCTTCAAGGAAAGAGACCATGGGTCTAGCGTCGAGATCATCGATCTGGCATCGAACTCTGAGGAGCAGCCGCTTCTGCTGGGAAGATACAGTCTGGCACTGTCAACTCCGTTGGGGATATACAGTCTGGCACTGTCAACTTCGCTGGGGATATACAGTCTGGCACTGTCACCTCTATTGGGGAGTGTATAATCTGAAACAACCGCTTGGGGGAGCACAGTAGTGAGAACCTACTGGGGATTAAAGAATCCAATGCTCGGATCAGCTCTGCAGGGATAAGATACTAATATCCAACTGTTGAAGCAAAAAACATCCGCGATCATCTGCTGGGAACCCTAAGGGAATGCCCCGAGTGCACTTGTTCTGAATGGACGATCTAAAGCACTTAAAATTTACAGCAATTTTAAATGTTTATTGAGCATGTACCTGTAAAGCTCTTATGTTTCATGATGCAATGTTTATCAAAAATTCAGACGTCATTTTTGCAAACAAAATAGTAAAATGAAAATGAACACAGAGATATACTGAATAACATGATTTTATTGATTGGAAGGCCTCTAAATAGGCATTTACATCAGGAAGAAATCCTTGGAAAGAGGTAATTGCACAAAAGATAAAAAAACAGAAATTAATCTAATGGCAATGTGAAATGGATTTCTATCGGGTTCCAATTCTGCTATGACTCGCTCATCTTCAATATCCTCCAGACGATCAGCTTTCTGAAAAAGGTGATTGGACTGTTTCTTATCCTTCGAAAGTTTCCAGTTATCGACATGAGATGAGATTCGGAACTACTCAGAATGCAGTCATTCGCTTAATCCCTAACTTTTTCCTGGATCACCCTTTCGAGTTTTCAATCCACCGGGATACCCATTTTTGCCTAAGTTGCCTTTTCAGGTTTTCAACTTACCGGGTGTACAATCTTTTCATTTTTTTTAATCCCTAACTTTTTCCCGAAACTTTTTCATTTTCTTGGTTCGCCGGGATGCCCATTTTTGCTTGGACTCTTCCTTTTTGTCCAGCGGGTCTATTTTATGCGAAGTATTTTTTAACTGCGGCTGAGTTCACAGGGGAAGTGAAGTCTTCACCATCCATAGTTGCAAGCATTAAGGCTCCACCGTCAAAAATCTTGGTGACAATATATGGTCCATCATAGTTAGGAGTCCACTTGCCCCTGTGATCTGTTTGAGGAGGAAGGATCCTTTTCAACACTAAATCTCCGACTTGGAAGTACCGAGGACGCACTTTCTGATCAAAGGCTCTCTTCATCCGATTCTGATACAACTGCCCATGACAAATGGCTGCCATTCGCTTCTCTTCGATAAGACTCAACTCGTTGAACCTTGTCCGAATCCATTCAGCTTTGTCTAACTTGACATCCAACAGGACTCTTAGAGAAGGAATCTCCACTTTAACAGGTAGGACTGCTTCCATACCATACACAAGGGAGTAAGGGGTTGCCCCGGTCGACGTATGCACTGAAGTACGGTACCCATGCAAGGCGAAGGGTAGCATCTCATGCCAATCTCTGTACGTAACGACCATCTTCTGCACAATCTTCTTTATGTTCTTGTTTGCTGCCTCAACAACACCGTTCATCTTAGGACGATAAGGGGAAGAATTGTGATGCTGAATGTTGAAGTTCTGGCACAACTCCTTCATCATTTTGTTATTGAGATTAGAACCATTATCAGTAATGATTCTTTCGGGAATCCCATAATGACAAATGATTTCCTTCTTAATGAATCGGGCAACCACATGTCTGGTGACCTTAGCAAATGACGCTGCTTCGACCCACTTTGTGAAATAGTCGATGGCAACAAGGATGAAGCGATGCCCATTGGAAGCAGTCGGCTCAATCTTTCCAATCATATTAATGCCCCACATAGCAAACGACCACGGCGAAGACATCACATTCAGAGGGTTTGGCGGCACATGCACCTTATCAACATAAATCTGGCATTTATGGCATTTCTGAGCATATTTGAAACAATCAGATTCCATGGTCATCCAGTAATAACCCGCTCTCAACAATTTCTTAGCCATTGCATGTCCACCGGCGTGAGTACCGAAGGAGCCTTCATGAACTTCCTGCATCAACATGTCCGCTTTGTGTCTATTCACGCATCTAAGCAAGACCATGTCGAAGTTCCTCTTATACATCACATCGTCCTTATTCAAGAAGAAACTACCTGTCAATCTTCTCAAAGTCTTTCTATCATTGTTGGATGCCCCTGTCGGGTACTCTTGATTCTTCAGAAAGCACTTGATGTCGTGATACCAGGGCTTGTCATCAACTACGAGTTCAGCAGCAAACACATATGCGGCCCTGTCAAGGCGCATAACATCAATCCTAGGAGCATGATTCCACCGGATCACCTTGATCATGGATGATAGAGTAGAAAGGGCGTCTGCCATCTGGTTCTCATAACGAGGTATATGACACAGCTTTACTGTTGTGAAGAAAGTCAACAGTCTTCTCGTGTAATCTCTGTAGGGGACCAGAGTAGGCTGGAGAGTATTCCAATCACCATTCACTTGATTGATCACCAGAGCTGAATCTCCGAAGATGTCAAGAGTCTTGATTCTCAAATCAATGGCTTGCTAAATACCCAAGATACAAGCTTCATACTCAGCTTCATTATTGGTGCACTCGAAAGTCAGGTGAGCAGTGAAAGGCATGTGGGCACCTTTCGGAGTAGTAATGACAGCACCAATTCCACTTCCTTTAGCATTGACGGCCCCATCAAACGTTAAAGTCCACTTTTCATTTGGATCAGGTCCCTCCTCAACAACCGGATCTTCACAGTCTTTCATCTTGAGGAACATGATGTCTTCGTTTGGAAAATCAAACTTCATCGGCTCATAATCATCAATCGGCTGCTGAGCAAGATAGTCTGACAGAATACTCCCCTTGATGGCTTTCTGGGATGTATACTAGATGTCGTACTCTGTCAGTACCATTTGCCAATGAGCAATCCTTCCGGTGAGAGCTGGCTTCTCGAATATATACTTGATTGGATCCATTTTGGAGATCAGTAAGGTTGTGTGAGTCATCATGTATTGTCTCAATCGCTTAGCAGCCCATGCAAGTGGATAACATGTCTTCTCAAGCATTGAGTATCTCGACTCGCAATCCGTGAATTTCTTACTCAGGTAGTAGATGGCATGCTCTTTCCTACCTGTCTCGTCGTGTTGACCGAGAACACAACCCATGGAATTGTCAAGTACTGTCAAGTACATAATCAGCGGTCTCCCTGGGACTGGAGGCATAAGGATAGGAGGATTCTGCAAATACTCTTTTATTTTCTCGAAATCCCTTTGACAATCATCATTCCACCTGATAGCCTGGTCTTTTCTCAACAACTTGAGTATTGGCTCACACGTGGCTGTTAGGTGAGAGATGAGCCTTGCAATGTAGTTCAACCTTCCTAAGAAACCACAAACTTGTTTCTCTGTTCTTGGCTCAGGCATTTCTTGTATTTCTTTCACTTTGTCAGGATCCACCTCAATTCCTTTTTCACTGACAATAAAACCCAACAATTTTCCAGATCTCACTCTGAAAGTACACTTGTTCGGATTAAGCCTCAGCTTGAACTTCTTCAAACGCTCAAACAGTTTCCGCAGATTCACCAAATGTTCTTCTTCTGTCTGAGATTTGGCAATCATATCATCAACATAAACCTCGATTTCATGATGAATCAAATCATGGAAAAGAGTCACCATAGCTCGTTGATATATTGCCCCAGCGTTCTTTAGACCAAACGACATCACCTTGTAGCAGAAGGTGCCCCATGGGGTTATGAAAGTTGTCTTCTCCATGTCTTCTGGTGCCATCTTAATTTGATTATAGCCAGAAAATCCATCCATGAAGGAGAATACCGAGAACCGAGCCGTGTTATCCACCAAAACGTCGATGTGAGGTAATGGGAAATCATCTTTGGGACTAGCTCTGTTCAGATCCCGGTAGTCGACACACATCTATACCTTTCCATCCTTCTTAGGTACGGGAACGATGTTTGCAACCCATGGCGGATAATTGGTAACCGCTAGAAACCCCGCATCCAACTGTTTTTGCACCTCTTCCTTTATCTTGACAACCATCTCTGGTCTTGTTCTTATGAGCTTCTGCTTAACCGGAGGACAATCCTCTTTGAGAGGCAAACGGTGTACCACAATGTCTGTGTCTAGCCCTGGCATGTCCTGATAAGACCAAGCGAAGACGTCAACATACTCTTGCAGCAATTCAATCAGCCCCTTCTTCACATCGTCTTCCAAAGCAGCCCCTATCTTGATTTCTCTCTTGGCGTCCTCGGTGCCGAGATTAATCACTTCAGTAGACTCTTGATGCGGTTGAATGACCTTTTCCTCCTGTTTTAACAGCCTGGCAAGTTCTTCAGGGAGTTCATAGTCTTCATCACCCTCTTCTTCAACTTGAAAGATCGGATTTTCAAAGTCGAAGCGAGCCATAGCAAAATCGTTATCAATAGGATCCGGTGACGTGCATCTGCATGAGTGATGGTATTTATGAGTGTGAAAAAAGTGAAAACTAAACAAAACATTTCCAAAAATATTTTTTTGATTTTTCTTTGAAAACTGCCAAAAATAGAAAAACAGTGAACAAAGTATTTGAATGCAAAAAGACATCCTTTATTTAACATAAAAAATGTAGGTATTCACATAGATGAGCCCTACAATGAGTCATTACGCCCTAGGTGGAACGTAAGACTTGGACATGCATGAATAAACAAGAAAAATTACTCTTCAAGAAGAGTGACTTGGATAATCTCTTTAGAAGACCAATTGTTGATGACTTCACCCGGGACCCTCGGACGCACCCAGTTGTCAATGTCGCAATCACTATCCCCATCTTCTTCGTTGATTGCAGAGATCTGGCCATACTGAATGATGCCAGCACTTGAGAAAGTAATCGGCCCCTGACGAGCCTGAGGCACTGAAGTTGTAGAAGTCAGAGCTGGCTGATACCCAATCCCAAACTTGTCTTCTTTCATCGGTAAATCCAACAGACGTCCCCAACCGGGAGCAACACCTGAATCTACCAAGGCATGTGCCTGCTTGAAGGATGAGATAAAGGCACCTGTTTTAACCTCTTCCACCGGAGCTGCATCCCTAATCTGAACCGCCTCAAAGGCCTGACACAGGGTCTCATGAATTTCACCTTTTACCTCTACATACTTGAATGTAGACAAGTTACTGACCAGAATGTCCTCCTCACCACAGACAGTGATAATTCGTCCGTTGACCGGGAATTTGGTCTTCTGATGTAAAGTTGAGGAGACTGCCCCAGCATTGTGGATCCAGGGATGACCTAATAGGCAGTTGTAGGAAGGACTGATATCCATCACATAGAAGACGGTGTTGAAGGTTTGTGATCCAATCTGAATTGGCAATTCTACCTCTCCGAACACCGACCTCTTAGAACCATCGAAGGCTCTCACCACGAGATCAGAAGGCTTCAAGATCAAACCTTCTACTTCTAACCTTGACAGGGCTCTCTTGGGTAGCACATTGAGAGAGGAACTTGTATCCACCAGAACATGAGATAACACGGTGTCTTTGCATTCCATCGAGATGTGCAAAGCCTTGTTATGATTGGGACCAGCTGGTGTTAAGTCAGAATCATAAAACCCAACTCGTTGCTTGCATGAACATTTGCAACGATCCCCTCCAGTTGGTTAACTGAGATCTCCTGAGGCACATATGCAGCATTAAGAACCTTCAAAAGTGCCTCCCTGTGTGCCTCCGAACACAGCAGGAGTGAGAGAATAGATATCTTAGACGACATCTGAATCAACTGATCAACTACCTTGTAGTCGCTTTTCTTTATGATCCTCAAGAGCTCGTCCACATCCTTCATGAAAGCAGGCTCAGAGCCAGCCTGTGGTGCAGAGGTACCCTCATTCACAACTTGCTGGCCTTTGGCTTTCACCGCGGCGTCAGCACTATTAGCTTGGGTAACCGGTGGTGAGAACAGTCTTCCACTTCTGGTGAATCGTCCGATTCCACCAACATTGTCCACTGCGGGATCTATTACTTCCACTTCAGATTCTGACTTCTGATTCTGCACCTCTTCTGTTCTCAGTGGCTGTTCCACTCCATGATCATGTGTGTACACACGCCCCCCATAATGCCAAGGAATGGCCCTTTCGCTGGTGAAAGGTAAAGGACCAGGGGTCGTGATGGTCATAGTGGATGGTCGCACTGGTGGTACTGGTTGCGCTTCTAGTACACTGATCTGAGCAGTTGGGTAGAAAATGGTGATAGTAGCAACATCACAGTCATACTCAGAAATCTCATTCATTGAAACATAAACATCCGAAACATCGGAATCAAGTTCAACAGATACATCAGAATTAAAGACATTGTTTGGGATATCAGCAACAACATTGGAAAAATTAAATACATCATCAGGAATTACATAATCAACAGGATCAACATTTGTGAATTCATCAGCAGCATCTTCAAACACCTCTTCAGCAACCCCTTCAACGGACTCTTTGACAGACAAGTCTTCAGCTTGGAGGATACCGTTGTCAAGCAAGGCCTGGACACCCTGTTGCAGCTTCAAACAACCTCCGCTCTGCGCAGCACAACCCAAATAACCATTCCCACAACCGGGAAAAACATCGGCCTTCAACAAGTAGTCTTTAATCTCCAACAGCGGAGTCTTCAACTTCAACACATCCTTGACGGACCTGGCTTCTTCTTCCACCATGTTAACATTTGCACCACCATGCTACGACATGGGATTGTTGACGACATTAGGAGCCAACGCAAAGTTGATGGCCTTTAAATCTATGAGGTCCTGAACTATGTGCTTAAAAGCTTTGCAGTTCTCAATATTATGGCCAGGTGCCCCAAAGTGGAAGTTACACCTAGCGTTGGCGTCATAACCCACCAGAAGTCTGCCAATAGGAGGATCCAAAGTGCGTAACTGCACAAGTTGTAATTGTTGAAGGCTAGGAAGCAACTGAGCGTACGACATTGGAAGAGTGTCGAAACGCCTGTCCATCATCTTTTGCCTCTGTTGGTAGGCGGGTCTGTTACCCTGTTGCTGTTGTTGGTATTGAGTTTATTGACGTTGTGGCTGTTGTTGTTGCACTGGTGCTGCAACCGGAATAGTCACAACTGCGACATAGGGTTGTTGATGGTAGTTTTGAAAACTGTTCCTTCTGATACCCCTGCTCTGATATGAAGACAAAGAATTAACATCCCCATCTCTCCGCTTCTGTCCTCCAATGAACGACTTCTTCACCCCTGATGACGATCCACCTCCATTCTGGATCTTGCACGTCTTCAAGTAGTTCTCCACCCTCTCATCGGTAGAGACTACATCAGCAAAGTTGGAGGCGTTGCAACCCACCAGACGCTCCAAGTAAGACCCGGGCAGAGTGTTCATGAACATGTTAGCCATTTCCTTCTCCAACATCGGAGGCTAAACACAGGAAGTTGTCTCTCTCCAGCGTTGAGCATATTCTCTGAAGCATTCATTGCTTTTGAGAGACAGATTCTGAAGTTGAGTCCTGTCAGGCGCCATGTCTGCGTTGTATTGATACTGCTTTACAAAGGCCTCAGCCAGGTCTCTCCAGCAGCGGATGTGGGCTCTGTCCAGCCTCATATACCATTCCAGGGATGCCCCAGCTAGGTTGTCCTTGAAAAAGTACATAAGCAGCTTCTTATCATCAGAGTATGCAACCATCTTGCGGAAGTAGGCTTGCACATGAGTCTTTGGGCAAGAGTTGCCATTGTATTTTTCAAACACTGGGACTTTGAATTTTGGTGGCACACTCACACCTGGGACCAGCCCCAAATCAGCAACATCTACCCCTAGAGTATTATGTCCTTCCACAACCTTTAACCTCTCCTCCAATCTTCTAAACATGGGGTCCATGCCATGGCCCATGCCAAAGTCCTCTTGCATCAAGGTGAACTGATCCTCCTGATCATCATGAATGGGTTGTTGATCAGGGTTAGCACGTGGGATCGGGATAGGCCCCGGTCCACTGGGTCCGTTAACTTCTCCAACTGGAGGATCAGTTACCGTCTCTGGTTGAGTAGTGGCGGGATTCCTTTGTATCATCTGTCTCAGCTCCTGTTGTCCCTGAGCCACTCCCTGAACCACATCCATGAATTGGTTCATGCGAATTCTCATTTCGGCGAGCTCTGCTTGTAGGCCTTCCATTGCTCTCTGCTGATTTCTGCGGGTACCGTACCCGTGAATTCCTGAGTCAGCTATCCTGCTAGTGGAACACCAAACAAATGAGAACACCACGGCGGTACCTGTTATGCAAGACATGCAAATGAATATGTAAATGCAATGACATGTTTATCAATTCCAAAGGGTATTCTACCCCCTTGATTCCAGTCTTACATCAGATAAAAGTGCAAGAAGACCGAGTCGTGGATAAGCTTCTGAGATCAAGATGTAATAGAGAGAAAACCATCTTACACATGAGTTAAAAGAAAAGGGCCTCGGCCAATAGTACATCAAGAGAGGATCTCCACAACAAGCCTGTGGATCATCACTACAAAGCAACAAAGCAAATCAACAAGTAGGAAGAGGAACAACAATCAGGACTCAGCCTCCTATATACAACCCATAAGGACTGCTCCTAACTTCAGCCAGTAGTGCCACCGTGTCAGGATGATCTGGAGATTCTGTCAAACGTCGGATATTACAGGAGAAAAGACCTCCACTGACTCCCCTCAACAGGACGTCCTAAAGCAAGTTCCCAGCCTTGGGGTCCTCGGGTTGAGCAGCGAGAATGCGCCCACCAGAGCTAACATAAACGCGTCTCGGAGGAGAGGCCTCGACTGAGTTCTCGGGAAATGGTCACCAGAGTCGACGATTTCTATAGGAACATCTGTCGTTATGGAATAGGACAGAATATATCCAAAAGAAACCTTGTCTGGATGTGGGTCTTATGAACGACTTAACGTAGCAACATGCCACGCAAGCCTCATGGCTATCCACTCTAAAACCTGTGTGTACGCTCAAGCCTGGGTAGTGGGCTTATCTCCCATAAAACATCCCACCCCAACAAACAACCAACCCATAGAACCCACAGATACAGCAAACATATGTACATGAATGCAATAAGGTAAAGCAAATAAATAACTGTATAAAAGAATAAACACCCAACAAACAAGAAACCTACAAAAGCTACGAGGGACTCGCTTAGGGAAACCGGGTCCCCAGCAGAGTCGCCAGCTGTCGCAACCTGCGAAAAAACAACCGGTGAGAAAAGAAATGACAGAAGAGTCGCCACCGTGCGTTATTTATCCCAAAGGAGGGAAAGGAAACACCCGAAGAAAACCTAGAGAAAAGGAAAGTAAAAGATAAGGTCTCGCAACCAAATCTTGGGTTCGGGAGTCGATTATGCGAAGGGAAGGTATTAGCACCCCTACGCATCCGTAGTACTCTACGGGATCCACTCTTGTTGTTCTTGTCTAAAGGGTGTGTGTTTATCTAAGGTACTATTTACTAAAAGAAAAGGGTCAAAGGAAAATGACTCGCACGGATGTCGCATCCACTGCATACGTATCTCATCTGAATATGAGAACCAGAGTCTTCGTATCTTGGCTACCTATGGGTTAAAGAGGAGTGTGCTCGCTAAGACATCGCGTCTTATGCCTACGTATCTCATCTGGAATGAGAATCAGAGCAAAACGTAGTTCATCTAACTACGGGAATAAGGGTCTCGATTGCAACTAGGGCAAGAGAAAAGAATCGCAACAAGGGAGAAAGCAAACAACGATTTGTGGTTAGTCGTCAGTCAAAAACTCGGCAAGACATCGCATCTCGTGCCTACGTATCTCATCTGGAATGAGAATTAGAGTTGTCATAGTTCGACTAACTAGGGGTTAAGGATTGCCATCTGAACATGGACTTACAAAGGAGGACACCATATGTGTCAAAGGAGAGTGGGCAATGTGCTCACGTCCTAGCAGTAGGTGTCGCAACTCGTTGAATCGAGTCTTAGGCAGTTACCTCTTTGCAATAGGACGGGGTGACATGCCACAGGATTGGAGACGCACGGAAGGTCTAAAAGAATGGGGAAGCTCTGCCCTAGAGTTGTCATGCAATGTGGACCTATGTGTTAGGATTTACAAATGGGAATATCTACCTAATGTTAGCATGCAAAGAATGAGGGAATTCTACCTATGTTATCATACAAAAGAATGAGGGAATTCTACCTATGTTATCATACAAAAGAATTAGGGAATACTACCTGTGTTATCATACAAAGGGTTCTACCTAATGGGTGCTACATAAACAGAACAAGAATCGACGGACGGAGCAAGGAAAGGAACCAGGGATAAGGGTAGATGGCGATACATGAAGCAATCGACTTACAAGTAGATGGAGATGCATGAAGCAATCGACTTACAAAAGGATGGATGAATACGTGCCGGTTCTGTTAAGTTTTAAAAATGATTATTCGACGTTGGATCGAGGTTTTGATCTTGTTTTGAAATGGTTATCGGATGTTTATTTTAATTCTTGTATTAACAGATGAATAAAGAATGAAATAATAAACATTATACACTTCATAGGAGAGGGGTACATTTGTTATGAATGGGGATTGTTCATGGTAATCAAACAATAAGAGTGTATATGCCTCATGCATCATACAAGTAGGCAACAGTTAATCAAACAGATAAGATAAGCAAACATGTATATGATCAAATCAAATGAATCAGAGAATGATATAAGGGAGTATTAAACAATGTATGAGAAGTATAAACATGTTAAACAATCAAACAATATTAAGCATGAATGAAAGAAACAAGTATAGGAGATAACAGATGAATCAGACAGGTGAAACTATGCACACAAAGGATCACTGGATAATTTAATCGGGAAATGATGCAAGGATCAAGTAAAATCAAGATGAAAGGCCTCTAATACATGGAATATGAGATTAACAAGGGAGGATCAAAAGATCTCTTCAATTGCCTTAAGCAATCCCTTAAGTCAAACATCAATCATAGAAAAGTCAACTGAAAATTCAAGTCAACTTGAAAAGTATGAAATAAATAGTAAATTAATCAAGAAAATTATGAAAAATTAAACTAAGTTAGGTGGGGTCAGGACATCATCATCCCCCAAAATGATTTTAAAAATAATGAGAATTAGTGTATAAATTAATTGAAATAAAACAGAAGTCAAATGAAAAGTCAACCAAGCAAACTAGGTCAAAAATAAATCCAAAATAAATTGAAAATGGGAAATAAAATTCCAAGAAAAGGTCAGGTTGACCATGAGACATTGATCGACCCTCATCCCAAAAATCAGAAGTTAAAAATAAATTTAATCTATGAAAATAAAATTAATAAAAACAAGTGTGTCAAAATGAACCATTTGAAACAAATAATTAAAATAAAATATTAACATTAAATAAATATGAAAATAAAAATTAAATAAATTAAATAAAACATTAAGAAATGTGGGAAGTATTTTTTGGTATTTTTATGAATAAATAAAAAAAATTAATTAATTAAAAAACAAAACAAAAAATAAAAATAATAATTAAGAAAAGAAAATAAAATGAATGGATTATGGGCCATGAAGTGGGGTGTGGACAGTAGATGGTGGAGAGGCCCGATCCAAGTGATTCTGTGCGTGACATTTAAATAAATGAATGAATTAATTAAATAAGCCATGTCACTTGCCATCGATCGGTCATGTTCATTTTAAGTCATAAACGATAAAATAGACATGGATGGTTAAGATTGAGAGACCAATGCGGGATCTAGTGGTCTTTGGGAGCGACACGTCGTCGTCTCCTTCATGATGCATGAAGCCCTAGCGCCATGCAACTTGGGACGCGACACACAGCATGACATTTTTTAAAACTTCATCTCCAAAATGCAAACACTATAGATCATCAAACATTATGAAGTAAAGACCAAAGTTCATGTATGAAATGAGTAGTTTAAAATGGTATCTTATTTTGAAGGAAATAATGGCCTTAGCATAAAGAAAAGTGAGCAACAAGACAAGCATATGAACACGGATATGGGTGGAAAATAACAGCATGAACTCAAACTAAAAAATAATGCCTCATGGTGAGGGCTTCATAGACAAGCATGGCATATTGTTGGCAATATAAAGCAAGCATGGAATGGCATGGTAATGGTACGAAGAAAAAAAACAATGATAAGCATAGCATAATGGTGAGCATAAGAAGTTATTCATGTCCATGGAAGAAAGAGTGAAAGCTTACCTAGTGGAAAACAATCCACTGCCTCTTGATAGTGGAGGAATGGAAGAAGAAAGGGGTTGCTCTTGGTGCTTGTGCAATGGAAGAGGAGTGGAAAAAAAACAGCTCTTGAGCTTGCCTTTGCTTGCTTGCTCTGATGTTTTGCAACCACCCTCTTCAGATTAGGGTTTAGAAGATTTAAATATGTAGGGTTTGAAATGTTTAATGGGCTTGCAATGTTTGGTTTTGATTCATATGCAAAATGTGCAAAAAGTAAGGTGGTGAAAGCAAGCTCTAATTTTGGCAAAGGTTAAGTGAGTGAAACAAAAGCAAATGGCCAAATGAGGTAAAGAAAGAGGGTTGGTCGATTTTGTAGCTTTATTGGTTGTCTTGGTCTGGCAAGAAAACAATCCAATAGGGTGACATTGAGACTATGTATCTTGATGAATACATGGCCAAATGATAATGCAATGCAAAAAGTAGGAAGAGTGCATGGAGCTTAACATCTTTCATGTTGAACACAAGTTGAAATGATGAGTGGAAATAGGTGAAAAATGGCCATGAAATCGTGTCTCGTCATCTGCAAAATGGTTGGGCCAGTTTGGCCTAAATGCTGCCTAAAAATTCAGTTCATGATGCCAACTTTAGATGAGTGCCTCTCCCAAACCAATGATCCAAATGGTATGATTCCAAAAGGATGTGAAAGAGGACATGGCAAGGTACAATTGTCATGAAGAAAGTATTTTCAAAAGATGCCTTGAAATGCAAGAAATCTGGCCAAGAAGTCTTGACAAATGTCAGGAAATGACTTTTCTTGCCCTACAGTTGACTTTTCCCAAACTGTCTGATTCTCGATTTCATTGATCAATTGAAGCACCTCTGGCTCAAATAAAGAGCTGATTTTTTGTACGTAAACCCTTGTGGACATATGGAGGGCCATGGAAAAGAGTTTCACCCAAAGAATCAGAAATAAACTGATTTTATGCCAAACCCTAGTTTAGGGCAAAAATGATCAGGAATTGATTGCACTGATTGCCAATGGATCTTTCTGAGATAATTGTGAATCTTCCTAGGCTAATATGCTTCTCTAATCATGACATTAATGAGCCCCTCTACTTCCAACCAAACATTGCCTGTTGCAGATAGCCATGAAACCCTAGTTTCCTGATTAAATCCAGATGCACACTCTGGGAGCTGTGAATCCTCCACTGATGAACTGAGGACCACAATAAGATACCTAGACCACCTTGAGACCCTTGAGACTTGTATTCTTGGAGAATGAAGTCCAATTCTCAATCTTACTTTGTGTGGGCTCCATCTGTTAAGGAGTGATCAACCAGACACTGATTTCCATGTCTCTAATGCAGTAGGCAATGAGTATGACCTAGTATGATGCTAATGAAATGTAAGACACAATCCCATGCTTCCAAGAAAAATGAAGGGTAAATTTTGGGGTATTACACCTGCTAAATTCTAAAGGAAAATGGGTTTCTATATGACATTCTTTTTGTTGGATTGCACCCCATTGGTCAGATCTTTTCAACTCTCAACTTTTAATTTTTGTCTAGGATAGTCCCTTCATCTCCTCCCACAACTTAAATTTCAAAATCTCTCCCTCTTTTCAAAAACTTTATTTGTTTGTGTTTTCTAACTTAGACATGTTTTAATGATTAGAAACTTTGGCCCTATGCCAATGAATTTTAAAATCTTTTCTTAATCAAATTTGTAAATGAACTTAACCATATTGACTTTAATTTCAAAAAGACAAAAAGGAACTAACAACCCCATTCAAAACTTTGGCCTTTTATGCCTTCTTATTAAAATTTTGATTAAAAGCAATTCACCAACTTCTTTGAAATTTTTACCATGAACTAAAAGGGTTTTAATCCCTCATTTTTATGTTAGTACGGAGGCATAAGACCGAAGGTCTTGTCAAACACAAAAATATAATTAAGAATTCTTTTCTCACCCCCTTAATATTTTTTTATCAAACGTCATTTAGACGAAATCACTTGCGTAGACAAAAGGGATCCCTAGGAGTATCTATGACACTTTGGGTGCAAACACCTTTCCTCTGTGTAACCAACCTCCTTACCTGTAATCTCTGGCATTTTATTAGTCTTGATTTGAAAAATTCTTATCTTTGGGTTTTATTCGTACTTTTGTCCTTTTCCTTTGGAAAAAGTAAAAGTGTGGTGGCGACTCTGGTTTTATTGATGCCAAGTTTATCCATAGCTTGATGGTCATGAATTTATCGCAACAAAAATTAAGTGGCGACTCTATTGGGGAGTAGTCCTCAGTGGGTTTGGCCTACTTTTTTGTGTGTATATATTTGTATATTTTATGTTGTTTGTATATATTGTTGTGTGATACTTTGTCTGTTGTGCTTGGTGATCTTTGTGTGGTGAGATAAGTTCTAACCCGAACTTGAGTGTAATCTAAGATAGGAGGGTGGTATAATCATGTTGAATTTGAAGGAGTAGTCCTAAAAGAGTTGACAATAGATCCCTCACTCAGTGGAGACCTCTTTGGAGTTACTGGTGTCACACGAGTAAGTCGTGGATAGACATTACTTTCTATAAACTGGGATCTGAGAAGCTGAGGACCGTAGAACATTTAACCCAACTTAGCCGATTTATGACGTAGTGTGAAGACTACTCAAGTGTAAACTTTATAACAGTTGTTACACGATACTACACTCAGACGAGTTTCTCTTGAGAATACTATGGGTTGATCAGTCAGTCATCATAACCTGTAGTATCTGATAGATGGGATTAAGACTCTAAGAATTTTTGTAGAACATGATCTATAGGTTTTTACCCTTAGTACACTCTATAAGACCCCAATTTTGACCCTAAGATCCTCATGATATCTCATCATATGCATTGACATTAGGATCACAACATGGCATCCTCCTTACCCCTAATTCATTGGGTTTGCATTGGGAGGGACCACCAAGCACTTTTGATTGTATCATACTCTATCTATATTTATTTTACTAACCAAAATACCAAAAATATGTCATTGTATAGTTTAACTCTTTTGTAGATAGTGCACATGCTCACCTATGCTCTATCAAGTTCATATCTAGTGTTTAAGACCCTCAATGCAAGGAGCTCAATCAAGAATTGGCTTACATTGGCTCTAAGTATCGTATATGGATCCCCATGATCTTCACATGTTACTTTGATCAAGAAATCTTCAAGAGTTTGGAGTTGGATTGCCTAGGAAACCCTAATTCATCTAGGTATCTTATGTGACATCTTCAATAAGTTTCCTCAAAAATTGATTAAATATTTAAAGGGATGCTTCTACTTACATCATATTATGCATATATGATCCTTCATGAGCCCCAAAAGTCAAGATAATGCCAAGCTAACAACTTGGTTCACGGTGGTTGATCAGAGAAAGTCAACTGGTCAAAACTGGGGTTCCCTAGACCCTATCTCCTACAATATTTCTCATATGAAAATGATTCCAAGATAAAAGTTACTCTAAATAACATTACAAACACCTTTCGGGTTGCGGTCTAGAGCTAATTTTTCTTGGAAAATCATTTTTTATGGTGAAATATTATAGGTCATTTTGTCTAAACCCTAGTTTGGAAGTCAACTTCCCAAGACCATAACTTGCTCAATTTTTGTGAGATGAAATCCATTAAAATTCCATGATCAATTTCAAGATGTCTAATTCAGCTTTAGTGTTTGGAGTAAGTGAAAATTCAACTTTCAAATGCATGTGCCAAGTGAAAAAATTATAGGTCATTTTGGGCCAATACCATTGAACAAGTGATTTTCCTTAACTTCTAAAATGCATAACTCCTTCATGCTAAATACAAATGAGTTAAAATTTGTGAACAAATTGAAAAGTTTTGAAAGAGCTACAACTTTGATGAAGTAACTATTCTCATTTTAAGTCCATAGAAAAAGTTATTCAAAATGGAAGAAGTGAACATTTGACTTAGGACTTAGAAACTTTTCAAATATGTTTGATTTCCCAAACTTCCACCTCAAAATTAATCATGATCCAAGCTTCAAATGAAAAAGTGTTAAACGTGAAAGTTGTTCCCCTTGATCTCACATTTCCAAAACATCCAAGATCATCTCATTTGGATTAAAATTGAGAGACTTGTACATGGCTTCATTATGGAGAGTGTTTTGGCAAGTTTGAACTTCATATGATCACTCCCTTTTGCATGCTTGCATATGATGATTTCAGCAGACTTTGTACATGATTTGGAAGTGGATTACATCATTCTCAAGGCCCAAATCATTGCATATCCACCCATGCAAGGAGGTTGCTAATTTTGTCCAATTTTCAAGTGGTGTAAATATCAAATGCATTGCCTATTTAAGCAAGCTTAAGGCTTCAGATTCATCATCAACACCCTGCCCAAGCTTTTCTAGACCATTGCAAGCCCTCACTACCATAGAATCTTCTAATATTTCTCTTGAAATCGATCTTGAACTTCCCTTTCTGTTTGGAAGTTCAAACTCCAGAGAATTCACTTCCATTTTCATTCCATTTGGTTTCTGCAATCTATAGGAGGAGAAAGCAATCAAATCTAGATCAAGATCAAGTGAAATTAGATCAACTCGAAGGTGATTTTTTAGATACTTCTTCTCTTTGATTCTCTCTCAATTCTCCATTATTCTTGTTGATTTTTGGTTGTCTGAAGTCCTACCAATGTAGGCAACAAGATTGAGTTGCTTTGAGGTCAAATTGAAGCAACTCAGTTCATGATCCTCAAAATTCAACTCCCTGTATCTTTTCATATACTTGGAATTGGACAAAACTGAGGCCAGATTCGAGCTCCTAAGCATTTTCTCCTTAAATCCATGTCTTACTTTTTGATTTTGGTGATGGTTGAAGGTGGACCAGTCCGGTGAGGTCCACCGGAGAAGAAGACCGGAGCTATGCATCCCAACCATAGGATCCATTTAATTTGTTTTAATCTTGAGTGCTGGTTGTAATTACCAGGCGTGTGTTTTAGTTGACTAAGCAACACATAGATAGCGTGCTCTGGTCCATCTGATCTGCCACCTCAATTAATGAGGGAGATCAGACGGTCGATGTATTTTTGAATTTCTGAAATTCCTTTTAATTACTTTATTTTTCATTAATTCAAATTAATTTCATTATTGATCCAAAAAATATGGGACTTTCACCAAAAAAAAATCCTCTTTCATTTTCTGAATTAAAATTATTTTTTGGATCAGTAATGATATTTTTCATGATTTTATTGTTTTAGTGCATATTTTTAATTATTTAAAAATACTTTTGACTTTTCAAAAATAATGAAATTTTTCTCCAAGGTCCTTTGACCTTGTTTAACCTATGATAAATCTCTTGGCCATTTATTTGGTGTTTTGAGGAAGTTTAAGGTTTTAGATAAAACATAATTTAATTTTCTGCATTTTTATATGATTTTAAAATTGTTTTATAGTGAATAAATTGTGTTGAGCCATTTTTATTGACTTGTGAAGTTTGACTACGTGCTTAGGCCTTGGTCAAGGTTGATTTGACTTTTGTTGGCTTAAAATCATTGGATTTAGGTGATTGATGAAATGTACATTTCATCTCCCAAAATGAATGAATGATTTTAATTTGATAAAATTCCTCCCTTGACCAATTTGTGTTTATCTCATTTCCCCTCCCTCTTCATCTTCAGTCCTTTTCTATCCCATTCCTCTCATTGGCCAATGAAGTCTCCATATCCTAAGGTTGATTGGTTCATCAATAAATTTGTGTTAGATGAACCAATACAAGTATGGATGAGATTAGGTCCACCCCTTTGTCATTTTCCTTTTGTGTGTGGTATGTTTTAGGAGTATGGTTCATTATACCATATCTTTAACATGCATTAACACCAAAAAAAATTTTGCTCGGCCTCAGATAGTTGTGACTTCTACATAAGTCCAATTACGGTTGCTTAACATAATGCTGAATTTTGACCCAAAGGCATAACATTCTAGTAAGTGAGATTGTAAGTGTCCCCCCTTTCATGGTATTGTGTGGAAACTTAGCCTTTTTTCCTTCCTTTGGGAGATGTCTTGGTTCAAGGATCCATGCTTGTGAATAGAGGGTTGAGTGTTCTCCAAAGAATGACTTAAATAATTGAAAAGCAAAACTCCACTAACATCTAATCAACTAACGCTTGACTAACATTCTATTATAATTGCTTTAAATTTCAAGTCATTTACTTTATGCCATTTAAATTCAATCCATTTATCATTTGCCATTATACATATCATTTAACTTGTTTATTTTAATGTCATTTTCCCTTTGCTCACTTGAGCCACATATTGTGTTTGTATATATTTGTTTGCATTATTTTTTGTGCTTGTGGTCTTAGGACCTTAAAATACCTAATAAACATCAAAAAAACCCTAAAAAATGTTTGTGTGGACTGTTGGATTTGATCTGAGCTTTGGACTTAGAATTAGGCAACATTCCTTATGCAAAAGGACTTGGTCAATGCCAACATCTCTGAAACCAAGTCATTGTGAAGTGAGATTTCATCTGATGCAAATATTAAGATCCTTTGGAGTTCATCTGCTACATGGTCTTGATGAAAATGTTATTTTGAACCTGTGTCTAATGCCTTATTCTGAGCCATTCAGGGAGTATGTCATCTAATACATGGGGAAGATTATGGAAGAAGACTATGAAGTTGCTAGCTTGGATGGGGCTATCTTTATTTGATGTCTTACTCTTCATCTTTCTTGTTTATTGGTATTTTCTTGATTCTAAAGTCCAAAGGAAAAATGGGTTTCTATATGACATTCTTGTCTATTAAATTGCATCCCATTGGTCAGATCATTTCAACTCTTAACTTTTAATTTTTTCTTAGGATTAGTCTCTTCATCTCCTCCCACTTCTTAAATTTCAAATCTCTCCCTCTTTTCAAAATCTTCTTTGCTTGTGATTTCTAACTTAGACTCTCCTACAAATTAGAAACCTTGGCCTTATGTCATTGTATTTTTAAACTCTTTTCTTAAATCAAACTTGTAAATGGATCTAAACATTCTAACTTAAAATTTTAAAAGACAAAAAGAACTAACACTCATCCAAACCATTTTAGGCCCTTTGTGCCTCTTTTAAATTTAAATTTTTTGTTAAAAGCAATTCACTCACTTTGAAATTCATACCACGAACTACAAGGTTTTGATCCCTCATTTTTATGTTGGTACGTAGGCACAAGTCCGAAGGTCTTGTCAAACACAAAAAAATATATAATTAATGAATTCTTTCCTCATCCCCACACTCTATTTATTGCAAACATCGTTTATACCAAAACACATACACATATAAAAAGGTCTCCCTCGGAGTACCTAGGACACTTTGAGTGCTAACACCTTCCCTCTGTGTAACCAACCCCCTTACCTGTAATCTCTAGCATTTTATTACTTTTGATTTCAAAACTTATTACCTTTGGGTTTTGTTCGTACTTTTTCCTTTTCCTTTGGAAACATTAAAAGCGCGGTGGCGACTCTAGTTTTATTGACGTTAAGTTTATCCATAGCTTAATGGTCAAAAATTTACCGCTACACACTCCTTTTGGGTGGTTCTTAACCCGACTCCATGCTCGTGACTCACAATAAACCCTTTGATTCTTGGTTGATCCGATCAGTCTTATCAATATCAATAGAACTTGGGTGTTGATAAGGTGAAACCCATAATCCACCAAAATGGATGATTGATCTTGACGATGACTTGATCCATTCGTTGACCTTTGTTTGTGTTTGTATTGTGTGTGATTGTTGCATTCATGGATACATGTGCATCATAACATTCGTCACAGAAAATAAATTTCAAGGAACAAAGGTCTTGCTTGCAAATATTTTCAGACCATGGATTATGGACGAAGGAACACTAAGAAGTACAATTTTAGATGTACTGATTTGAAAGAGTTAAGGAAGTTGTCATCCTTTGTACTAAATCCCTTGGACTTCAAGCAACATCATGGGGAACTCTTGTATGTGTTATCTACTTATGTGGTTGAAGGACTTCTGAGTGTTTTGGTTCAGTTCTATGACCGTCTTTATCGGTGTTTCACTTTTCCTGACTATCAGCTTGTGCCCATGTTGGAGGAGTATGCCCATCTCTTGGGTATACCCGTATCTGACAAGGTAACTTTCAGTGGATTGGAGGAGATCCCAACATCTCATGTCATAGCTGAAGCTCTTCGTCTGAAGAAATATGAGATGGATGCTTATTTGGTGAACAAAGGAGGAATTCTAGGGTTGACTTATGAGTTTCTAATTGGTAGGGCTACTATTTTTGATCAAGACGGTAGCATGGATGCTTTTGAAGCTATCTTGGTTTTGCTCATTTATGGCTTGGCCTTGTTCCCTAACATTGACGGTTTTGTTGATGTTAACGCCATTAGAATTTTCTTGATTGGGAATCATGTTCTGACTCTGTTGGGTGACATATATTTCTCTTTGCATTTTAGGAATTTTAAAGGTGGTGGGACTATTGTATGCTATGTTCCTCTTCTGTACAAGTGGTTTATTTCTCACTTGCCTCTAACGCCTGCTTTCTTGGAGAACCGACAATGTCTACAGTGGTCCCAGAGACTTATGTCTCTCACTAATGACGATATTGTTTGGTATGATTCTGCATTAGGTGGATTATATATTATTGAAAGTTGTGGTGAATTCTCTAATGTGCCTCTAATTGGTACACAAGGAGGAATTAACTATGACCCAACATTGGCCCGTTGTCAACTTGGGTTCCCCTTGAGAGATAAGATTAATAACGTTAAGTTAGAGGGTCTATTTTATCAAGAGGGTGATCCCTAACTTTTGAAGAGTAAAATGGTGCGTGCTTGGCACAATGTGAATAAGAAAGGAAGATCCGAGCTTGGTCCATGCAACTGTGTAGCTTTGGAAGCTTACACTTTTTGGGTGAAGAAGATAGCTTTGGAACTCAAGACGTCGTACGCTTGTGAGAGACCTATGTCTATGGTTATGGTTGAGACATTAACTCTCCCTAACCAAGATGTAGAGGAGTTGGAAGACGCACTTGCCAAGATGAAGCAAGAGAGATATTTATGGGAAGAGCGATTTCATGCTTTGAATCGAAAGCATGAAGAATTGCAGCTTAAGTCGAAAGACAAAGATGCACTTATTGAAATTCTTGAGGATCACGCAATGGAGATACAGAGAGAACCCGAGGATTTATTTTCCTCTAGTATGCCTCATCCTTCCAGTGCTTGGAAGAAGATTGTTGACCAGCTTGTCCTCGAGAAGGCTCAGATGAAGACATCCTTGGAGTCCGAGATTCAACGCAACCGAAGGAAGTATGCTCCCATAGCCATATCGTCTAATACAATTGCTAGGGATGCTTAGGATGATAGTTTCCTTTTCTCTTGTATTTGTATTTTGGTTTATGAAATTGAACTCAGTGTAATCCTTCCAATTTTATGAATAAAAAGAGATTTTATGGTCAACTGAATTGTTATTATAAATTGTTATTATTAATTGAAATATATTCGTAAGTAAGACTTCATATGTTCCTTGAAATTAAAAACAATAAAAAACATTGCATTTCATGCATCATTTGCATAACAGGTTTCTTCCGCCAGGTGTTTTATCAGTTCTTCTTCTGTGTATCAGCCAAGCTGACTCATCCTTATAACACTCGAGCTAATCGACTGAAAAGAATATAGCACCTCGAGCAAGAGAACAGAGAACTGAAAGACGAGATCGCCAGACTCACAGCCTTGATGGAATCTGTAATAGCTGCTCATAATCAACAGTATCTACCTCCCATAACTCCTCCTTCTCAGAGGACTGTTATCTCAGAAATCACCTCATCAACTGTGCCTGTGGCAGATATCCAGTATGCTCCTGCCATGCCAGCTGGATTCCCGTGAGGAATACCACCTCATTTTGTGCCTGAGGGGTATGCGCCTACATTTGCTTTTGTGTCGGCATCTAGCCTGGTCCTGTCCGTGCCTCCTCTTAGTGTTCATACTTTGCGTCTTGTCGAGGACACCATATACCACTCTGAACTATCTGAATGTCCGGATGTTTATGAGAATATGGATGAAATGAAGGACCAGTTCCTTGAGCTGCACAAGGAATTGAAGACCTTAAGAGGGAAGGATTTATTTGGGAAGAATGTTGTCGAGCTGTGTTTAGTACCAAATGTCAAAATTTTGGTGAAATTCAAGGTCCTAGACTTTGAAAAATACAAGGGGAATACTTGTCCTTTGAGTCATATTATAATGTCTGCTACAAAGATGTCTACTCAACCTGATAACGACCAGCTTCTTATTCACTACTTCCAGAATAGTCTGACTAGAGTTGCCCTTAGATGGTATATGGGCCTAGATAAAGCTAGCATCTGTACTTTCATCAACTTGAGTGAGGCCTTTGCCAAGTAGTATAAGTATAATGTTGATATGGCGCAAGATAGGGATTAGTTGAGGTCTATGTCTCAGAAGGACAAAGAGACGTTCAAAGATAATGCTCAAAGATGCAGGGAGCTGGCTGCGCAGATTAGTCCACCTTTGGAATAAAAGGAGATGACTAAGATTTTCTTGAAGACGCTGAGTTCATTTTACTATGAACGAATGATCACAAGTGTCCCCAATGATTTTACCGAAATGGTAAACATGGGGATGAGATTGGAAGAAGGAGTCTGTGAGGGACGTTTATCCAAAGATGAAGCGTCGACAAGTTAGAAGTATGGTGGGAGTTTCTCTAAAAAAAGGAAGGAGAAACTAATGCAATATTAGTTGGAAGGCAGAGGAGGCCTCATGTGAGGAATAATTCTCAGTCATGTCAACATCAACATCAAGTATCATCAGTAATTCCAATCTTTTCCAACAATTCAACTGCAACAACATACTAACTACAACAACAACAATCATCATCAAAACTTTAAGAGGAAGAAGGTCTCTTTTGACCCTATTCCTATGACGTATGCAGAGTTGTACTCGTCCTTAATCGTTAAGAATCTTATCCAGCCAAGGAACCCTCCTCAAATTCCTGAGCCACTGCCATGGTGGTTCAAACTATATTTACATTGTACTTTTCACCATGAAGTTTCTGGTCATGATATTGAAAACTGCTATCCCCTGAAGTATGAAGTTCAGAAGCTAGTCAATAGTGGTATTGTGTCCTTTGAGGACAGAGCGCCGAATGTGAAAGTCAACTCGTTGCCTACTTATGGAAACGCTTTTGTAAACATGGTGGACAGTTGTCCATGGAATTTTAGAGTATTTGATGTACGTCGTATCTGTAGTTATTTGGTGGAGATTCACAAGGATTTGTGCATGGTGAGCCATTGTGAACATAACCATGACGGTTGTGTCATTTGTAGTGTGAATCCTCGTGGATGTGTAATTATCAAAAGAGATAATCAAAAGTTGATGGATGAGAATGTTATCCATGTACAAAAGTCAAGGTATTTTGGAGATTATATGAATGCCATTGTGCCAGTGTTCAAGACCCCTGAGCGGGTAGTCATTCAATTCGATAGTAGCAAAAACAATAATGTCAACAGATCGGTATCACTGTTGGTTATACGGTTAGTGCGCTCTGTCCCCTATGCATCCGATAAAGTTGTGCCATACCAGAATAATGCCACCATGATTGAAAAAGGTCAAAAGGTTCCTCTCCCGGTCGCATATTCAGTGGTGAATATCGCAGATGTAGTGAAGGTGACCCGTAGTGGTCGTGTGTTTAGTCCGGTTTTTCCTAAGATTGTGGAAGATGTTTCCGTAGGGAAGAAGGCAAAAGTTCCTGCAATTAATCCGATTAGTGCTCCAACATGTCATTTTGGTGAATCCAGCAAGTTGAAGACGAATGATGATGATTGTCGCGGTGGGATTTATCACGAGATTAAGTATTGATTGAACTTAACCCGTTTGAAAAATATTTTAAATGCAAGAGTCGCCACCGTCTTTTATTTTATCCAAAAAAGAGGAAGGGAAAAATAATGGTAAATCCCTTTAGAGTTACGGGTTCGGGGGTTGGTTATGCAAAGGGAAGGTATTAGCACCCTCTACATCTGTGGTACTCCACAGGAACCTTTTTGCTTATGTTTATGTGAATGCTTTGCTTTTTTCGCTTTGATCGTTTGATTGGGGAGATGAGAAAAGAACTTGATTTTATTGTTTTTGGACTCGATAAAGTCGTAGACTTCATGCCTACGTATCTCCAAGGCGCAATGGAGAAATCAGAATCCACGTAGTTCTCCCAAAAGAAAAGGGGAAAGTCTGTTTTGTTGATTTTAGATTGGCGTGTCTTGCCATCTCTTGCTCGACCTA